>NW_003852521.1:2308294-2319900 GCF_000181295.1 Otolemur garnettii
AAAAAAAAAAAAAATTAGACAAAGGAAGAGCTACGTGACTTCTGGCAGAGGGAGCATGAAGGCAGGAATATTGTTGTTTGGGGAAGGGAGGAGAAGCAGTTGGGGATTCATTCCCTGAATGTTCCCTGGGCTGTGGGGGCCCTGCCACCTCACAGCCAGCTCTCCACAATTATGGGGAACAATATGGCAGTTCCTCAAAAAAATTAAACATAGAATTCTCATGTGACCCAGCAATTTCACTTCTGGATATACCTAAAAAAACTCAAAACAGGGACTTAAAAACCCAGCATTATTCACAATAGCTGAAAGACGGCAGCAACCCAAAGTTTGCATTGATGAATGGATAAACAAAATATGATCTAGACATATTGTAGAATATTATTCAACCTTAGAAAGGGAATTCTTATGCATGCTACAGCATGGACAAACTTTGAAGATGTTATGCTAAGTGAAATAGGCCAGTCACAAAGGGACAAATACTGTATGATTTCACTTAGATGCCTATAGTAGACAAACTTAGAGACAGAAAGTACAGTGGTGGATGCCAAAGACTGGGGGAGGTGAGAATCAGGAGTTGTTATTAATGGGTGCAAGACATCGGTTGGGAAGATGAAAAAGTTCTAGAGAGGGATGTGATAATGCTTTCACAACAATATGAATGAACTTAATGCCATAGAACTATATACCTTAAAATGGTAAATTTTATATTATATATACAGTAGAACCTCTATAGTTGACAACCTTCCTACATTGACCACCTCCTTAAGTTGACCTAATTTTCATACACCAGACATGCACCACATGTAAGTATCAATACTGTAGGCCTAGTTCCTTATGTTGACCATTTTATTACAGTGCCTTGGATGGTCAACTTACAGAGGTTTTCTAAAATCTTAAAAAATGCTTAGAATAAGTCTAGAAATATAGTAGCACATATGACTTAAGTACAAAGGAATAGAAAATAAACTTATGTATCTTACCTCTAAAAGTATACAAGCAAAGCCTGAATAAAAAAATAAAAATGTATTAGTATGCTAGGATTATGAGATTTTGTAAGTATTTTGTCCTGGATGGGCACTCTGGGAGGCAGAAGCAATAGGATCCCTTGAGCTCAGGAGTTGGAAACCAGCCTAAGCAAAATGAGACTCTGTCTCTACTAAAAAGAGAAAAATTAGCTGAGTGTCTGGCCAGGTTCCTGTACTATCAGCTATTTGGGAGGCTGAGGCAGGAGGATCACTTGAGCCCAGGAGTTTGAGATTGCTGTGAGCAGAGCTGATGCCACTACACTCTAGCCTGGGTAACAGAGTGAGATTCTGTCTAAAAAAAAAAAAAAATTCTGGGAAGATGGCTGACTGGTAGCAACCCTCATTAGAGGCTCCTGAACAGAGGAAGAAAAACTGTACAGAATCAGATTCTATGAAGCTAAGATAGGGAGCTAAACCAAGAATGAAGTTCAGCAAGGTGTAACTCCAAAAAGCAGCATTCAAGAAAACAAATTACAGGTACAAAGTTGATTAACTAGAGGGTGGAGGGAGACCCTTCCCACAAGCAGGAGGCCTGCTGCAGGCTATCTGCAAAAGAGCAGGGAAGAAAAGACCTCTCTTTTTACCTTGCTGGGGAGAGCCGCTAAACTCCAGGTCTCTTTCTCCAGGGAGATCCCCCTTATGAACCTAGACACCATCCCACCAGGCATAAAATTGAACAGATATTTTTCCCCACAAGTCCAAACTCCTAGTCCACCCTTTCCCCTTCACATGGTGGTCTGAAGTTCTGCCCCCTGCAGAGCTTAGAGTGTTTGATCTTGTCCTAAGAGACCTGGGCATAGTGTGGATCACCAACCATCAGGACGGAATCTGTGACTAATGGGGAAGAAAGAGGGTGTGGGAAGAAAGGAACACTCAGCAGGATGAGAAGCAGTCCCTTGGTTATGACTATACCCAGCCAGTGGTAGTGTTGACTCTCAGTTTGGGCTGTGTCAGGTGGGACAGGGTGCAGAACCCCCAGCTCTAACAGCACCCACAGCAGGAGAGTGGTGGCCCCATGTGGACTGAGTTTGGCAGACAGGGCTGGTCCCTGCTGGGCCTGGAGGAGAGGCTTGATAGACATGGACTGTGACCTAAGAGCAAGGGTGTGATCTCCTGATCCAACAGAACCCTTAAGCAGTGGCTTACTGGGTGTGAACCAAGTCCTAAAGGTGTGGTCTACTGCCTCCAACAGGGCTGGTGAGCAGAGGCTTACCGGGTGAGGACTGAGACCTGCAGCAGAGTGTGGTGCCCTGACTCTAACAGAGCCTTTGAACAGAGGCTTACCAGACGATGGACTGAGACTGGCAGGTGGGGCGTGGTCCTCTGACTCCAATTGGTCTGGCAAGCAGAGGCTAGCTGTGTGTGGACTGAGACTCTGGTCAGTGCCCTGACTCCAACAAAGCCTGCAAACAGAGGCTTGCTAGGCTGTAGATTGAGACTGGAAAGTGGGGGCATGGTCCCCTGACTCCAACTGGTCTGCCAAGCACTACTCCAGGCCCTATCCAGAGGCTAGCTGGGTGTGGACTGAGACCAGTGGGAGGGGGGCATTGCCCCTGGCTCCAGCTGGGTCTGTGAGCAGAGAAGCAGACAATAGTGTGGATTGAGTCCTGCGGGTGGGAGTGTGGATCCCTGGCTCCAATTGTGCTTTGAATCCCTTTTCTTTGAATTGTCCTTGAATCCCTCTCTGTGGGGGCACAGTTTGCACTGCCAGAGACAATTTGGTTGGAACCCGTGTCTGGGGCTGTCCACTCTGGGACATTCTGAGGTTGACCTTTGAAGTTCTGTAGTGGAAAAAAACTAAAGTGTGGGAGCTGGATGCCACAGCAATTTGTATTTCTTCACAGTCGAGATTTAAATCTAATAGCGTGGTTTCTTAGGATAGGGTAGAGGTTGGCTGATATTAAAACAGAGCTAGCCTGCGCTATCTCACCAAGTAGGTCCTCAGAGTCTCCAGCCAAAACTCTGAAAGGGGCCTTTGTAAGGTTGTAGGAGATAAGCCACAATTACAAAGCCTAGAGCTTTTGGTAAGGGGCTATCTCTATTACCTGGGAACCCCAATTCAATCTCACCTTACCAGTTCTAAAAACCAAACAGTGGAACATGAACATGGTGCGAACCCAAGAGGAGAACTCTGGCAACATGAATAGCCAGAGTAAATCAACCCCCCCCCCCAAGAAATGACAAAAGAGATACAACTGAAGATGCCATGCATAGACAAATGGCAGCAATGTCAGAAACTGAATTCAGAATATGGATTGCAAATAAGATAAATAGAATAGAAGAAAAGATGTAAATTGAATTTCAAAGAGTAGTTCTAAAGTTGTCTCAAGTCACCCAAGATATGGACATAATGAGAAAAGAGATAGCAGAGGTCAAGGAAATGAAAAAGTTAATTGAGGAACTCCAAAATACAGTGGAATCCCTCACTAATAGAGTTGACAAGGCAGAAGAAAGGATCTCTGAAACTGAGGACAAAGCTTTTGAACGTTCCCAGTCAATGAGGTAGACAAATGGAGAACAAAAACTGATCATTACCTGAGAGAGTTGTGGGATCACTCTAAAAGATCAAACATTCATATTATAGGAATTCCCAAAGGGGAAGAGGATGGTCCTAAAGGTACAGATGCTCTACTCCAAGAGATTTTGGAGGAGAATTTCCCAAACATTGCAAGAGATACAGAACTTCAGATAGCAGACAGTTTCAGAACCCCAGCAAGACTCAATCCAAATATAGCATCTCCTAGACACATTGTGATTAACATTGCCAAAGTTAAGATAAAGGAGAAAATTCTGCAAGCAGCCAGACATAAGAAAAGCATCATCTACAAAGGGAGAAATATCAGAATAACTGCAGATCTCTCAGCTGAAACATTTCAAGCCAGAAGAAGATGGTCATCAACCTTCAATCTCTTAAAACAAAACAACTTCCAGCCCAGAATCCTCTATCCAGCTAAACTGAGTTTCATTTGCGATGGATAAATCAAATACTTTAATGATATAGACACGTTGAAGAAACTTGCCATAACTAAACCAGCTCTCCTGGATATTTTCAGACCCATCCTTCACAATGAACAGTGCAATGCTCTAGTTCCAAAGTAAACTCACTCACAAATTTTTTGAACAAAACCCAACTCCCACAGTGGTGAAAGGATTAAAATTGTGCATTGGACATCTGAAAATCATGACACCCAAAACACAACCAGGCTTATCAATTCTCTCAATTAATGTAAATGGTTTAAATTGTCCTCTAAAAAGGCACAGGCTGGCTGACTGGATACATAAACTCAGACTGGATATCTGTTGTATACAAGAATCTCATCTTACCTTAAAGAATAAAAATAGACTCAGGGTGAAGGGATGGACTTGTATAATACAGGCAAATGGAAACCAGAAAAAAACAGGGGTTGCAATTTTAGTAGCAGATACAATTGACTTTAAACCAAGAAAGATAAAGAAAGATAAGGAAGGTCACTACATATTTGTCAAGGGAAACACCCAAAATGAAGAGATTTCAATAATTAACATTTATGCACCCTACCAGAATGCTCCTCAATTCATAAAGAAGACCCTAATGGATATGAACAACTCGATATCATCCTGCACTATAATATTTGGAGATTTTAACACCCCTTTGACAGTTTTGGATCAATCCTCCAAGAAGAAACTTAACAAAGAAATATTAGACTTAAACCTGACCCTAGAATAAACGGACTTTACAGACCTCCACAGAACATTTCACCTAAAACTGAATATACATTCTTCTCATCAGCCCAGGGATCATCCTCCAAAATAGATCATATCCTAGGACACAAGTCTAACTTCAGCAAATTTAAAAGTATAGAAATTATTCCTTGTATTTTCTCAGACCACCGTGGAATAAAAGTTGAACTCAACAGCAATGGGAATCTTCATACTCAAAGAAAGTCATGGAAGCTAAATAATCTTAGGCTGACTGATAGCTAGGTCAAAGATAAGATTAGAAGAAGGAAATTTTTGGAACTAAATGATAACAAAGACACAAATTATCAAAACCTGTGGGATACTGCAAAAGCAGTCCTAAGAGGGAAATTTATAGCATTGGAAGCCTTCATAAAGAAAACAGAAAGAGAGGATGCCAACAACTTAATGGATTGGAAAAGGAAAAACATTCCAACCCCAAACATAGCAGAAGAAAAGAAATAACCAAAATTAGGGTGGAATTAAATTAAATTGAAAACAAAAGGATTATTCAGAAGATCAATGAAACAAAAAGTTGGTTTTTTGAAAAAATCAACAAAATTGATAAACCTTTGGCCAACCTAGCCAGAAATAGAAAAGTAAAATCTCTAATATCGTCTATTAGAAATGATAAAGGTGAAATAACAATAGACACTTCAGAAATTTAAAAAAAATCCTCAATGATTACTATAAAATTCTCTATTCCCAGAAATATGAAAATCTGAAAGAAATGGATCAATACCTGGAAACACTCCACCTTCTGAGACACAACCAGAAAGAATTAGAAATCTTGAATAGACCTATATCAATCAGTGACACAGCATCAATACAAAATCTCCCTAAAAAGGAAAGTCCAGGACCAGATGGCCTCACATCCAAATTCTATCAAACCTTTCCAGAGGAACTAGTACCTATATTATACAATGTTTTTCAAAGCATAGAAAAAGAAGGAATACTTCCCAACACATTCTGTGAAGCAAATATCACCCTGATACCAAAACCAGGAAAGGATCCAACAAAGAAAGAAAATTATAGACCAATATCATTAATGAATATTGATGCAAAAATATTCAATAAGATCTTAGCAAACAGGATTCACCAACAAATCAAAATATTATACACCATGATTGAGTTGGTTTTATTCCAGGGTTACAGGGTTGGTTCAACATATGCAAATCTATAAATATAATACATTACATCAATAAAATAAAAAAAACAAAGCCCATATGATTCTCTTAAGTGATGCAGAAAAAGCCTTTGATAATATCCAGCATCTTTTCATCATCAGAATTCTTAAGAAAATAGGCATAGAAGGGACAGTTCTTAAAATGATAGAGGCCATTTACAGCAAACCCACAGTCAATATCATTTTGAATAGTATAAAACTGAAAACATTTCCACTCAGATCAGGAATGAGTCAAGGGTGCCCACTGTCTCCAGTGCTATTTAACATAGTGATGGAAGTCTCAGCTATCGCAATTAGGCAAGAGAAGGTGATCCAGGGTATCCAAATAGAGTCAGAGGAGATCAAACTCTCACTCTTTGCTGATGACATGATCCCTTACCTGGAAAATCCCAGGGACTCAACTTCAAAACTCTTAGAAGTGATCAAGGAATACAGCAGCATCTCAGGATACAAAATCAATACTTACAAGTCAGTAGCTTTTATATACACCAACAATAGTCAGGCTGAAAAAACAATCAGGACTCTATTCCTCTTACAATAGTGCCAAAGAAGATGAAATACTTGGAAATTTACCTAACAAGGGATGTGAAATATCTCTATAAAGAGAACTATGAAACTCTGAGAAAAGAAATAGCCGAAGATGTTAACAAATGGAAAAACATACCATGCTCATGGCTGGGTAGAATCAACATTGTTAAAATGTCCATATTACCCAAAGCAATCTACAGATTTAATGCAATCCCTATTGAAGCACCATTGTCATACTTTAAAGAACTTGAAAAAATAGTACTTTATTTTATATGGAATCAGGAAAAAACCTAGAATAGCAAATATATTACTCAGAAATAAGAACAAATCAGGAGGTATCACATTACCAGACTTCAGGCTATTCTATAAATCTATAGTGATCAAAACAACATGGTACTGGCACAAAAACAGAGCAGTAGATTTATGGGACAGAATAGAGAACCAAGAGATGAACCCAGCTGCTTATCGTCATTTGATCTTCGACAAACCTATCAAAAGTATTCAGTGGGAGAAAGACTCCCTATTTAACAAATGGTGCTCGGTGAACTGGCTGGCGACCCATAGAAGACTGAAACTGGACCCCCACCTTTCACCATTAACAAAAATTGATTCTCACTGGATAAAAGATTTAAACTTAAGTCATGAAAGTATAAAAATACTAGAAGAGAGTGCAGAGAAAACACTTGAAGAAATTGGGCTGAGAGAATATTTCATGAGGAGGATCTCCTGGGCAATTGAAGCAACACCAAAAATCCATTACTGGGATCTGATCAAACTAAAAAGCTTCTGCACAGCCAAGAGCACAGTAAGTAAAGCAAACAGACAACCTTCAGAATGGTAGAAGACTTTTGCAGGTTATGCTTCTGACAGAGGTCTGATAACTAGAATCTACAGAGAATACAAACTAATCAATAAGAAAAGAATAAATAACCCCATTTCTATGTGGGCAAAAGACTTGAACAGAAACTTCTCTGATAAAGACAGGTGCATGGCCTACAAACACATGAAAAAATGCTCATCATCCTTAATCATCAGAGAAATGTTAATCAAAACCACTTTGAGATATCATCTAACTCCAGTAAGATTAGCCCACATCACAAAATCCCAAAACCAGAGATGTTGGATGGATGCGGAGAGAAGGGAACACTTCTACATGCTGGTGGGAATACAAGCTAATACGACCTTTTCGGAAAGAAGTTTGGAGAACACTCAAGAAACAAAAAGTAGACCTACCATTCAATCCTGCAATTCCTCTACTAGGTATATACCCAGATGATCAAAAATTATTTTACAACAAAGACATTTGCACCAGAATGTTTACTGCAGCCCAATTCATAATAACCAAGACATGGCAAAAGCCCAAGTGCCCATCAACCCATGAATGGATTAACAAACTGTGGTATATGTACAGCATGGAATACTATGCAGCCATAAAAAAGATGGGAGACTTCACATCTTTCATGTTTACCTGGATGGAGCTGGAACATATTCTTCTTAGTAAAGTATCTCAAGAATGGAAAAAGAAGTATCCAATGTACTCATTACTACTATGAAATCAATATATAACCACCTACACACTCATGAGAATGGCAAAACATCACTATAGTCCAGAAAGTAGAAGGGAAGAGGAGAGAGGGGGGAGGAAATGGGGATATGGAAGGGGGGAGGGTATTTGGGGGGACCTCACCTAATGCGCATGATGCAATGGTACATTTAAAAACTATTAAGAAACACATTGTGACAGATGTGTTACTCAGTTCAAAGTAAACACTTCACATTGTATATCAAAGCATTACCCTAAACCCCATAAATGCATCAATATACAAAGTTATGATTTAATAAAAAATAATTAATTTAAAAAATTCATGTATATCCCTCAGAATGCAACTGTATTAACTATCCATCTCTTTCAAGTGATTCAATGCCCATGTCTCCTACTCAAAATAAATCTTCAATATCAAGGTACCTAGGAAACTAAACTAATAGTCTAAAGGTAGTTTTGAATTATTAACTGGTTAAAAAGGAACTGTTAGTGACCACCCCACCCTCACCCCGCCAACTTCAGACTTTCATTCCCTAAGGTGCTACTGAATAAACAAATACTCTGCAAACATCTCTGGCACCTGTTAGTTTGACAGCCTTTGGCTATATTTAATGCCTGCAATAAACCTTTAGTAAAACAGTCTTTTGAAGACCTGAGTTTGTTAATTATACATTAACTTTTTGTAGATATTTGATCTAAATCTGAAGGTTCCCAAGGAGCTTTTTCACAATTTTTAGGTGGGGGTGTGGGCTGAATTATGTCTCCCCCAAATCCAAATGTTGAAGTTCTAAGCCCTCTAGTAACTCAGAAAGTGTCTGTATTTGGAAACAGGGTCTTTCCTTTTTCTTTCTTTTCTTTCTCTCTCTCTTCCTTCTTTTCTCCTCCCTCCCTCCCTCCTTCCCTCCCTTCCTCCCTTCCTTCCTTCTTCCCTTCCTTCCTTCTCTCTTTCTTTTTTAGACAGTGTCTCACTCTGCCACCCTGGGTAAAGTGCCATAGTGGCATAACTCACAGCAACCTTAACCTCTTGGGCTCAAGCAATCAATCCTCTTGCCTCAGCCTCCCAAGTGTCTGGGACTATGGGCACTCACCATACAATGCCAGCTAGTTTTCCTATTTTTAGTACAGACAGGGTCTCACTCTTGCTCAGGCTGGTCTCAAACTCCTGAGCTCAAAGAATCCAGAGCCCTAGGATTGCAGGCATGAGCCACCATACCTGGCTTGGAGACAGAATCTTTCACAGGATAATTAAATTAAACAAAAGTCATTGGTATGGGCCCTAATCCCATAGGACTGCTGTTCTCATCAAAAGAGGAGGAAAGACCATGAGAAGACACAGAGAGAAGACAGCCAAGGAGAGAGGCCTCTGAAGAAACCAAGCCTGCCAACACATTGACCTTGACTCCAAGACTCCAGAATTGTGAGAAAATAAATTTCTGTTGTTTAAGCCACCCAGTGTATAGCTATGGCAGTTCCAGCTGGTGGTATACAACAATCTGAAACTGGGGCCCCAACATTTTTAAAAAGCTTTCAGACTGAAAGCAGTAGGGAAAGTTGCCAACAGTCTTTGCTTTTCTAGAAAAAGATTTGTATTTCTTTTTGAGAGTAAATTACTCTTCATTTTGGGAGGAGACAGAGCTATTTCTGTTAATGAAGGTAACGTTATAATTATATTCTGAAATTCCACTCCTCTGTTAAAATTTGTCTGTATCATAGGCAAAGTTATTGAGCCTATGTGGAGTCGAAGTCAAGTTTTGGCATGAAGAAAAAAATAGACGTTCACGTTTTACTGAGCCCAGACTGACTGTAGTGCTCTGGCTTGGCGGGGGAAGAGGTGGTCAGAGGCACGCCCATTGTTCAGAAGTAAACCTGAACCCTGCCATATGGCAGTATGCTGGGGAACGTCTAGATTCTCTCTATTCCATTAGACTGGCACAGTGAAAGGCCAAGTTGTGTAGGCAAGTACAGTTGAGGCTCAGAATAATATCTGCCTTAGAAGGAGATCAGGTCCTCTTGCTAGCATGGCAGTTGCCTGTTGGCTTCGTGTCTGAGCTAAACTCTTATGTCTATTATTCCTCCTAGACAAGTTTTATATTTCTAAGGCTTTTCTTGTAGAATTTTCCCCTGTAGTGTCTACAAAATGCTCAGCTATTACTGCTTCCATACTTTTGCATTTTGACCATTTATTCTCCTGGACATGCACAGATGAATAAGACATAACAGTATGGATGTGAATAGGAAAGGTAGCCACAAAGATAGGAGAAAGGTCAAGGCAGTCAAGTTTTTACAAGGAAAGCAAGTTAGGGAGATTTAGGGAGTCAAGTGTTAACTGTTGCCCTAACATTAGGTGGTGTAAAGTTCAGGAGATTCCCTTAGATCTAGCAAATCTGTTTTACTGCTGAATTTGGTGAGAACAGAGTGGCTGCAGAAATCAGATTGCATTAAGAAAAGAGTGATTTAAACACCTTTTTTCAAAAGGTTTATGAAGAGAGCTGGTTGGGGTGGCTCACGCCTGTAATCCTAGCAATCTGGCAGGTGGATTGTTTGAATTCACAAGTTTGGAGAGCAGCCTGAACAAGAGTGAGGACCCTGTCTCTACTAATAATGAAAACAAAAACAAAAACTTAGCCAGGTGCCTGGAGTTCCAGCTATTTGGAAGGCTGAGGCAAGAGGATCACTTGATCCCAAGAGTTTGACGTTGCTGTGGGCTATGATGACATCATGGCACTCTACCCAGGGTGACAGAATCAGACTGTCTCAAAAAAAAAAAAAAAAGATTCATAAAGAGTAGAGGAATAAAATAAGAGTTAAAGAGGACAAAGGCCTAAGGACATTGCTCCTAAACTCTACTCCAACATGTCCCGTGCAGCAGCAAACTCAAAGGGCAGCACAGAAGGAACATAAAGGTGCCAGGGAAACAGACCAATGCTTCGACCAGCTTGAGGGAATTACCAATGTCAACAGCAGATCACACTGCGTTCCCTTCAGCCTTTACTGTGTCGGTGAAGTTGAGTTTCTGACGGTTGTTGGGATAAAGAGAAGTACAGAGTGGAAATCAGCATGGACAGGAAGAACGGGTGGAGCTGTCCAACCCTTTCAAGGCTGGAGAGTTCCCTCAGTGCCCAAAAGGCCCACACGTTCCACTGTCAAGTCATGGTGCTTACTTGAGAATTAAAACTATGAACATTATTTTCTTCTAATTGTATGAATTTTTTTTTCAAATGGCTACTAAATTGCTAGGACACAAATATGTATTAAATTGTTTGGACCTAACTACTTAATAGTAGAACTGTTGATGTATTTATTTTGGCTTAAGAGACCAATCATGAAAGAAATTGAGATACTAAGAGTGCTTTGACCCCCCAAAGGTTGAGAACCTCTGGGTTAAGATTTGGTTTTACTGTTTTGTTCTGCTTTTAATATGAAGAGACTAGAGAACTACACAAAGCTTGAAAAGTAGTTGTTGAAAAGTACATAGCGGGGGATTCTGGGAAGATGGCTGACTGGTAGCAACCCTGGTCAGAGGCTCCTGAACAAAGGAAGAAAAACTGGTTGGAATCAGAATCTATGAAGTCAAAGACGGGGAGCTGAGCCCAGAAAGAAGTTCGGC
>NW_003852521.1:2326444-2329396 GCF_000181295.1 Otolemur garnettii
ACATAGCTTGCCATTTGGGTTTGATTTGATGAAATATTTGTAGAGAAGAATGGGTTAGTAATTAAGAAAGAGAATTGAGCGTGCAATGCATCTGATTTCTGCCCCCACTATGCCACTGAAGCCATTCTCACTAAAGGTTTCCCCCTCCAGTTGAAAGAGTTAGCATTCTAGGCATAAAATGGGGGTGAAATGGAAGCTAGTCTTATCTGTGGGGATCAGAATATCTAGGTGCAAAGTTTAGGAAGTACGATCATAGCCCCTTATCTCCTTTAACTCCTGGGGACAGTTGGTACTTTGAAATGATGAATTTGTAGCAGAATGGCAGACCAAGGCCTCTAAATACTCGTATCATATAACTACCAATACTAGTTAAATTACTTAAATTTTTCTTTTTAACTACATCTTTAGTTGATAGGAAATAAAAACAATTCTCAGAGGCCAAAACAGGAATCCCGAGAAGCAAGGAAGCCCTGAAATGTCAGAACACTGAGTAGCTTCCAGTGCCTGCTGTCACCGAGCCTTGATTTTGAGAGCCCTGCAGGTAAGTACACAGGGCAGGAGATGACCAAGTCGTGGAGGATGGGACGCAAAACTTACTCATAAGTGGGGGTGGGGTGAGAGGGAGCAGCAAGGAAATTGGCCTCTCTCAACCCTGGGACTGCGCGGAGAGTTGGAAAACCTTCCTGTGAGAGTTGGTAACCACAGGTCAGACCTCCTGCGAGTTTGTGGTCCAATTCATTATAGCTGGGTGATGTGGGAAGCCTCAAGCAAAGAAATTATGTTAAATTGGTACTGGGTTGGCATTCCTCCAGGCAACTAACAGAGACATTACAAACGCTTTTGGAGGAACGCACCTTCAAAGAAATTTGAGGAATAAAGGTCTATCGCCAATGGGATTGTAATTCAATGGATGAACAGGAAAACACAGCACCGAGTAGAAGCCAACAGAAACGAAAGGCAGCTGAATCAGCAAAATGTTCAGACAGTGGAACTGACGCATTCAGAAGACAAAATTTTTCATGGATTTCCTGGACTACGGTAGACTAGGTTATCCAGACCAGTCCTGTTACTGAAAATGGCAGCAAATGCTGGCTGAAAGAAAAAAAAATCTGAAAAGCATTCAAAGTAGTAAAAGCAGTAAAAATCCTAAAGAGAGTGAGACCTCAGCAAGGCAGCTGAACCTGAAACTGCTTTTACCTTTAGAGCACTTTCCATTCCTGATGGGCCTTTGGGTTTTTTTATTTATTTATTTATTTTTATTTTTTAGAGGCAGAGTTTTACTTTATCACCCTCAGTAGAGTACTGTGGCATCACAGCTCACAGCAACCTCCAACTCCTGTGCTTAAGCTTCCCAAGTAGCTGGGACTACAGGTGCCCACCACAACACCTGGCTATTTTTTTGTTGCACTTTGGCTGGGTCAAGGTTTGAACCCACCACCCTTGGTGTATGAACCTACTGAGCTGCAGGCGCGACCTGAGCCTTTAGTTTTGATTGCTCCCTGGGATAAAGGGGGCAGAAGTCAAATCCTGGGGGCTATCCAAGTTGGGAAGGCATTAATCGGAGAGGCGCTTTACTTTCATCTGAGCTCTCAAAGGTTTACAATCCAGGATTTGAGGAAGACAGGAAAAGTCATTCCTCTCTCTACTCCAGGGGCCCTGAGAAAAATTTCCTTGTCTAAATAATGCAAGAAGTGGGGGAAATGCTGAAAAGTATAATCCAAGCTAACCGCTACATGAATTTGCAGCTCGAAAGTACATTACCTTAACCTTTTACTGTAGTTTTTTTCTTGTGGGGGGCACAGACTCACTATGTCACCCTCAGTAGAGTGCTATGGCGTCACAGCTCACAGCAACCTCAAACTCTTGGGCTTAAGCGATTCTCTTGCCTCAGCCTCCCAAGTAGCTGGGACTATAGGCATCTGCCATCACACCCAGATGTTTTTTGTTGTAGTTGTCATTGTTGTTTAGCAGGCCTGGACCGGGTTGGAACCTGTCAGCCCTGGTGTATGTGGCCAGTGCCCTAGCCACTGAGCTACAGGTGCCAAGCCTCTTACTGTAGTTTAAAGTATTTCTCAAACAGTATTGCTCATAGGCACCTAAAGGAAATAAATTCAAGTCCTCTTCGGAAGATTACTCTATCTAGAGGCAGAAGAAGATCCCACAAATAAATTCTTAAAGATAATGAGTGTTGGACAGGTGTAGTGGCTCATGTCTATAATCCTAGCACTCTGGGAGACTGAGGTGGGGGGATTGCTCACGAGTTCAAGACCAGCCTGAGCAGGAGTGAGACCCCATCTCTAATAATAATAGAAAAACTAGCTGACCATTGTGGTGGGCACCTATCATCCCAGCTACTGGGGAGGCTGAAGCAAGAGGATCCTCAAATCCCAAAGTTTGAGATAGCTGTGAGCTATGATTCCACAGCACTCTACCCAGGGTGACAGTGAGACTGTCTCAAAAAAAAAAAAAAAAAAAGATAATGAGTTTATGAGCTTTTCCATTGGTGCTATAACGATTTACAACAGCCAACAAACTTGGTGGCTTAAAACAACCCTAATTTATTATCTTATAGTTCAGGAGGTCAGGTGTCTAAACTGGGTCTCCCTGAGCTAAAATCAAGGTGTCAGCCGCACTTGACTCTTGGCTCTAGGGGGAATCCACTTCTGCGGCAGCTTAACCCAACAGAACTTTATTTCCTCACAGTTCTAAAGGCTGTAAATCCAAAATCAAGGTGTTGGTAGGGTCAGACTCCCTTCCAAAGCTCTAGTGGAGAAGCTTTTGAAATGTGATGCAGGTGCAAGAGCAAATGCCAGGAATGCTTTTGCCGGCATCCTTGGCTGAGTCTGTATCACTCCAATCTCCGGCATCCTTGGCTGAGTCTGTGTCACTCCAGTCTCCGGCATCCTTGGCTGAGTCTGTGTCACTCCAGTCTCCGGCATCCTTGGCTGAGTC
>NW_003852521.1:2329416-2350850 GCF_000181295.1 Otolemur garnettii
CCGGCATCCTTGGCTGAGTCTGTGTCACTCCAGTCTCCGGCATCCTTGGCTGAGTCTGTGTCACTCCAGTCTCCGGCATCCTTGGCTGAGTCTGTATTATTCCAGTCTCCGGCATCCTTGACTGAGTCTGTATCACTCCAATTTCCGCCTCTCCTTTCACATGGCCCTCTCTGTATCTGTCTGTGAAACGTCCCTCAGCCTCTCTCTTATAAGGATGAGTGTGACTGTGTTTAGGATGATCAGTCCAGGATAAACTCTTCTCAAGATCCTTCACTTAATCCCATCTTACCACATGCAGTGCTTTTGTTCTTCTGCTATATAAGGTAATGTTCACAGGTTCCAGGAATTAGAAAGTAAACGTAAATGTAAATGTAAAAGTCAATGTCCTCCAGGGGAGGAAAGTTTTCATTTGACACAAAAATAATCTAGAAACTAATTATAAAAGACAACTTCTTTTTTGTTTTTTAAACAGAGACAAGGTCTCGCTGTGGCTCAGGCTGGTCTTGAACCTGTGAGCTCAGGCAATCCACCTGCCTCAGCCTCCCAGTGTTAGGATTACAGGCATGAACTACCGTGACCAGCAAAGACAACTTCTTTAATCTGTGTTTGAATTAGGATCTGAAAAACAACTGCAGCAAACACACTTGATATGCGTGTCTAAAGTGTTCCTTTTTATTTATTTATTTTTTTGAGACAGAGCCTCAAGCTATTCCCCTGGGTAGAGTGCTGTAGCTTCACAGCTCACAGCAACCTCTAACTCCGGGGCTCAAGCAAGTCTCCTGCCTCAGCCTCCCAAGTAGCTGGGACCACAGGCGCCCGCCACAACACGCAGCAATTTTTTTGGTTGCAGCCATCATTGTTGTTTGGTGGGTCCAGGCTGGATTTGAACCTGCCACCTTAGGTGTATGTGGCTGGTGCCTTAGCCACTTGAGCCATAGGCACCGAGTCAAATGTTCCTTTTTAAAACCAGGCATAAGAAAGGATGCCCATGGCTGGGCACACTGGCTCAGGCCTGCAGTCCTAGCATTCTGGGAGGCCGAGGTAGCCAGACTGAGCTCAGGAGAATGAGACCAGCCTGAACAAGAGGGAGGCTCCATTTCTACTAAAAAAAAAAAAAAAAAAAATAGAAAAACACTATCTGTGCATTGTGGTGGGTTCCTGTAGTCCCAGCTATTCAGGAGGCTGAGGCCTGAGCCCAGGAGTTTGAGGTTGCTGTAAGCTATGATGTTGCCATGACACTCAACCCCAGGGTAACAGGATGAGACTCAGTCTAAAAAAAAAAGTGTCCATAATTACCAGTTCTAGTCTACATTATGGAAGACATAATTATAACAGCTATTATAAATACGTGGATTTGAAGAAAAACATGAAAATAATGGAGAAAAAGGAAACTATAAAAAAGAACAAAATGAAACTTATAGAGCTAAAAATAAATATCCTAAGTAATAAATACTAGTTTGACAAGTTAAGTGAATGGAAGGTGGGAGCCTGGGCTCTCACTCTTCGAGCATCAACATGAAGAGTCCAGAATGATCCGTGTAATGTAGTAATGGATTGGACTTGGAGACATAAGTACAAGCTCATGCTCAGGTTACTATGGCTACAGATGGTTGCAGATAGAAATAGTTATAAGTATGTACATAGACATGGGTTAGCACACACATTCTCTCTCTCTCACACACACACACATATTTGTGTTTTAAGGGCCTATTTCCTTTAGATGGTCTAG
Source organism: Otolemur garnettii (assembly GCF_000181295.1). NCBI lineage: Eukaryota > Metazoa > Chordata > Mammalia > Primates > Galagidae > Otolemur > Otolemur garnettii. Next base: position 2,331,146 of record NW_003852521.1, read on the forward strand.
AAGCAATGACGTCCCTGCACACCAAATGCCCAGATCTTTGTTTCCAATACCACCATCCAATAAAAGGAACCAGGGAGCCTTGAGAAAATGATTGATTCTAGTTCTGGGACACAAAATATTCTACATATAAGATGAACCTCAAATATCTTGTAGTGCCAAAAAGTAAGAAAATGCTATACACACACACACACACACACACACTTGCATACACATACACTCGTGATGGGGAATGTCAAAGCCACACAAAAGCCAACTGAAAGAGCTCTCAGTAGCCACAGTAGAAATAATTTGAGCAAGAAAATAATATTGAATTATAATCCTAGTGATAACCACATTCATGGAACGAAGGTAATATTATTAAGGTGTCAATTCTTCCCAAAATGATATAAAGAATCAATGTATTTTTTAAGAAGGATTTTTTTGTTGAGTAATTGATGGGATAATTATAAAGGTTATATGAAAATAAAAAGAATGTCTGAAGCAATTTTAAGCAAAATTGGGGGGACTTACACTACCTGATTGAAAAGATTATCATAAAAGCAAAGCATCATAACAATGTGGTAATATGCCCATGAACTAACCTACATATCAATGGAGGAGACCAGAAAATCCAGAAATATATACATATAGACACACAAATACATATACCTAGAAAAATATATATCCCACATATGTATGTAAAGCCATCCATGTATATTTAATACATTTCCACAGAGGTATTGCTAAGGGAATTGAATGGGGGAAAGGATAGGTTTTGTTTTTTTTAATTTATTGTTGGGGATTCATTGAGGGTACAAGAAACCGGGTTTCACTGATGGAAATTGTTAGGTAAAGTCACTCTTACAATCATTTCTTGCCCCCCAAACATGTGGCACACACCGAGACCCCACCCCCTCCCTCCTTTCCTCTCTCTGCTCTCCTCTTCCCCCACTCCCACCATGTCATTAATTGTCCTCATATCAAAATTGAATACATAGGATTCATGCTTCTCCATTTTTTTTTTAAGAGACAGAGTCTCACTTTGTCACCCTCAGTAGAGTGCTGTGGCATCACAGCTCACAACAACCTCCAGCTCCTGGACGTAGGTGATTCTCCTGCCTCAGCCTCCCAAGTAGCTGGGACTACAGGCACCCACCACAATGCCCTGCTATTTTGTTGTTGTTGTTGTTGTGGTTTGGCCGGGGCTGGGTTTGAACCCACCACCCTCAGTATATGGGGCCAGTGCCTTACTCACTGAGCCACAGGTGCCACCCCATGCTTCTCCATTCTTGTGATGTTTTACTAAGAATAATGTGTTCCACTTCCATCCAGGTTAATACAAAGGCTATAAAGTTTCCATTTTTATTAAAAAGGATAGTTGTTTTAATAAATGGCAGTAGAAAAAAAGGCTACCTGTACGGGGAAAAATTTGCCTTTCTAAAGCCAAAGCACACTTGTAGCGTACAGTGCATTAGAGGCAGAAGCAAACGCTATTATGGTTATTATGGTGGTTTTTCTTAGCCAAATGCTGTGGCTTCTAGGCAGTTAGCAGGTGAATGGGTGTGGGAGGTTCGCGGGGAGTCAGAATACCTGTGATCTAGATATGGGCTCAGTCTAGCTTAGAGATTACAAAACCTTCTAAGTTTTTAGGCAATAGTAGTTTTCTAGCACTGCAGACTATCTACTGAACTCACTTTTTTGTCAAAATGAAAGGGCAGAGAATAAAGTTAGACCTGGGGAGCTCCAAAAAGAACAGACTTAGAAAGTTAATTTGGGTGAAATGACATGACATCAAAACCCCATTACAGGATAGTAACAGCATAAAATAACTTGCAGAATGCAACACTTGTATGAACTAACGCGTGTTTACCAAATAAGATCCAAGGTATTCTTTTTCTTTCTTTCTCTTTTTCTTTGTTTTGAGACAGAGTCTCACTCTGTCACCCAGACAAGAGTGCTGTAGCATCAGCCTAGCTCACAGGAACCTCAGACTCCTGGGTTTAAGTGACCCTCCTGCCTCAGCCTCCAGAGTAGCTGGGACTACAGGCACTGGCCACAGCGCTGGTGAAGACGGGCTCTCGCTCTTGCTTCGGCTGGTCTCCAACTCCTAACTCAAGGGATGCTCCCGCCTCTGCCTCTCAGAGTGCTGGGATTAGAGGGGCAAGCCACTGCACCCAGGGAGTCCAAGATTCTTTTTAAACATCAAATAAAGCATTCCAGAAAGAGACCGTACTGATTTTTTTAAATGTTTACTTCTGTTTGATTTGCTGAGACCTTTTAAAACCACATCATACATTTCCAATACTGGTAGTACATGATCTCTCAGGATATAGACGGGGAGGTTTATGAAGGGAGGAGTCCTCCCTCCCCTCATGTCACCCGGGCGGTTCAGACATCCCTGCACACGTCTGTCACTCGGCTCCACTTCTACAGCCTCGCGGTTTTCCTTGACTTGTCCCATTGCCAGGATCAGCCTTTCCTCCACCGTCTTGCTGAAGCGGAACTTTTCTGAAGCCTTGGCAAGAGTTTCTTGCTTGCGTTCCTTCGCCTCTGCCGCGGTTTCAGCGCCGGGGCCTCTGGAGACTTTCTTCTTTCCAATGTTGCCTTCAGTTTCTCCTGGATCTTCTCAAGGGACAGGCCTTCCACCTTTGGAGAAGCTCAAGTTCAAGAGGCTTCCGAGAACGGAGACAGTGGCTTTAGGTTTAGCTGAAAAGCCCGGCCAAAGGCGCACTCTTGATTTGCTTCACTTCCGTATCATCTGAAGTGTCAATGTCGGTTTCTCTGGGTTCTGGGTAAAACCAAGAGCTCGTCTGGCACAGCATGGACAGCTCCCTCGTTTGTTCCCGCGGGCAGGGAGCTCGCCTTATTCTTGATTGGAGTTAAGTCTGCTGTGCGTAATGGCCCCTAATGGCCCAGGGCCACGTCCTCCTTCCCCCAGGCCGTTCCACCCACTGTCGGGACGTGCAGGTGCTGCGGGAGGTGAAGGCGACCGGCTTGGCTTCCGCAGCAGCTGCTACTCCTGCATCTACTGTGATGCCGTCTACACAAGTGTGTCCCTCTCAATTTGAGGACCTCCTGTTTTTTTAAAATTTCCTTTTGGTTACCTGGTAAATACACACAATAAAATATTTACAATGTATGGCATAAAGGCATAAACATTTACAAATAGACACAGCCCACTCTGAAGGCCGTCCCCGAGGAGCCCTGCGGGTTCAGTGGAGTATTCAGAAGGCGGACTCCCAGGACTCCGGACAGAGCTGCGTTCCCGGCTCCGGGTCTTTACAGTGAAAGGATACAAAGCAAAATCCGCAGCAGGAAAGGGAACATGAGCAAAGTTCGGAGGAATCCAGGTAAAACCTTCCAAAGGTCGACTCCCAGCAGAGTCACCCAGGATACATGCAGTTCCCACAGTACCAACTTCCCGGAATGCGTGTGAAATGTTGACGGTCAGGGAAGCTCATTAGGGACTCTGCCATGTTTTTTGGTTTGGTTTGGTTTGGTTTTTTGAGACAGGGTCTCCTCTGCTGCCCAGGCTCACTGTAACCTCAAACTCTCAGGCTCAGGAAACCCTCCCCTCTCAGCCTCCTCAGTACCTGGGTCTCCAGGTGCAAGCCTCTAGGCCCACCTAATGTTTCTACTTTTTGTAGAGATGGGGTCTTGCTATGCTTCTCAGGCTGGCCTCAATCTCCTGCCCTTGAGCAATCCTTCTATTTGGCCTCTCAAAGTGCTGGAATTATAGGCTTGAGCCACTGCACCCAGCCAGTGTGCCCAGAGTTTCCACTGGGGGCTGGTCACATGAGCACCTCTGCCCCGTACATAAAAAGTCAAGGCTCTCAGAATGAAAGCAAGCGTTCAGCGTAAGCCACATTGCTTGCACAAACAGTTTAGGCACAATGAATCACTCTTATTAGGCAATGGTGGGAACCCTCCCAAAATCCAAGTTCCCAGACACTGGCCAAGATCTAGCCTTGGGAGCAGGCCCTTCTAAGGTCAGCAGTCACAGGTCTTCTGCTAATCTGGTCTGCCACTCACATTCTCTTTGGGTTCCTCCTGGGTCCTATCACCCCATCCCAAACACTCTTCTTGCATCCTCCCAAGAAATATACATTCATTATTCCTTTGTATTTTTCCTACAGGCTTATTGCACACACACTGATGTACACATGAATACTGTAAATAAATCTATAAAATTTATTTTTTTGCAATGTTTTAAACTTTATGTAAGTGAACTCATGTATTTTTAATTGTTTTATTTTTTAAGACAGAGGCTCATTATGTCACCCTCGGTAGTGCTGTGGTGTCACAGCTCACAGCAACCTCAAACTCTTGGGCTTAAGCGATCTTCTTGCCTCAGTTTCCTGAATAGCTGAGATTATAGGTGCCCACCACTACGCCTGGCTATTTTTTAGAGACAGGGTCTTGCTCTTGCTCAGGCTGGTCTCAAACTCTTGAGTTCAGGCAATCCACCCACCTTGGCCCCCCAGAGTGCTAGGATTTGGGGCACAAGCCACTACCCTTGGCTATTTTTAAAGTTTGAGTATTACTTCCAGATTCATCCTGTTGATGCCTGTGTACTCCAGTGTGTGTATCATGCAGGTGCATGCACTGTGTGTGCGTACTGACACAAACACCAAGAATAGATAGATAGAGTAGAATATCTATAGATTATGGATAGAATATAATCTTCCTTTTAGAAAAATATTAGCTTTAAATCTACTCATTATTTAAGTGAAAATAACTTAAATTACATCAGTAAAATGCTGGGTAATTAAGTTCTAAGTTTAAAGATTACACTTATTGAATTGAAGGTAGTAGTCTATCTTCAACACACATGTATAGAGAACCCATATGCTCCGGGAAGGGATGAACGTAAATGTAGATAGATTTGTCTATTCATATGTTAAGTCTGTAGTTTTTTGTTTTTTTTTTTTTAATGGAGACAGAGTTTCACTTTGTGACCCTCAGTAGAGTACTATGGAATCATAGCTCACAGCAACCTTCACCAACCCCTGGGTCCTTGGGTTTAAGTGATTCTCTAGCCTCAGCCTCCCAAGTAGCTGGGATTACAGGTGCCTGCCAGAACGCCTGGCAATTTTTGGTAGAGATGGAGTCTCACTCTGGCTCACGCTGGTCTTGAACCTCTGAGCTCAGGGCAATCCATTTGCCTCAGCCTCCCAGGGTGCTACGATTACAGGCATGAGTCACTCTACCTGCCCAAGTCTGTAGTTTTTGATTACCATAGGTTTACATTGGTTTAACAACTGATAGTATCAGTTTCTCCCATATTTTTCCTAATTTTGTGGCAATTCTAACTCCTGTAACTGACTATTTGGAACTTAGAAGCACATTACATCATTCAAAAACCAATGAAATTACCTTTTGGGATTCTCATTGGAATCGATACAAATTTATATTGCTTTTGAATTGACTACTTTTTCCTCAAATAACTACTGAAGTATCCCCAAATCATTTATGGAAAAGTTTATATTATTTCCAATGATTTGAGACATAACTTTTTTCATAGGCTAAATTCTCTTATGCTTTTCTATTCTGTTCTATGTATTTGTCTGTTGATACTTCTATACCATACTACTATTTTAATAACTGAGATTGTCTAAGATGTTTTATTATATGGTGTGGTTGGTTCTACCTTATTACTTGTTCATTTCAGAGATTTCCTGGCTATTATTTCTTGATTTCTTTTTCATATGAAACTTTAGAATCCACTTGCCTACCCATCACAAATATCTGTAGATACAGATGCTCCTTAACTTTTGACGGGGTTGCTTCTGGATAATCTCTCTGTGACTTGAAGAGAAAACACTTTTGCACTATCATAAAGTAAAAAAATCCTAAGGCTAGCCCTTGTAAGTAGAGGGCCATCAGTATTTTATTGGAATCTCACTAAATTTACAAATAAGTTTGGGAGAACTAACGTCTTTATGAAGTTGAGTCTTTGGTAGAGAGATAAGCGATAAGCACAATAAACAAACTACTGGTTTTGAAGATGTACTTCAAAAAGCCTGTGCTGGAAACCTAATCCCTAATGCAACAGTGTGGGGATTTAGGGCCTGATGAGAGACGATTAGACCAGGAAGGAGGAAACTTCATGAATGGATGAACCTCAGTGGTGAGTCAATTCGAAAGGGTGAGTTCAGTCCCCGACTCTCTCTCTCTCTCTCTATCTCTCTCTCTCGTCTCACCCTCCCCCATCTCTCTGTCCCTGACCTTCTGCCATGTAAAGCCTTCTACCACATTATAACACAACAAGAAGACCCTCCTCAGATGCCAGCCCCTCAATCTTGGACTTTCCAGCCTCCAGAACTGTGAAGAAATAAACTTCTGTTCTTTATAATTACCCAGTGTCAGGTATTCATTATATCAGCCCAAAATGGACTAAGACACTCACTAAATATATGATACTATTTTTTTTCGTGGTAAGTGCCAAGTAGCAGGGAAAGAGAGTAAAAGGTGAGGGTGGAGGTTGCTATTTTAAATAAAATTCAAGGATGTTTAAGTGTAGACCCAGAGGAGGTGAGGGGGTGGTGGTGCAGACGGAGGGAATGGCAGAGACAAAGGACCTCCTAGGGTTCATCCCTAGTAACAGGAGAACAGGCAGAGCAGATGGCGGAGATGTGGTTTGGTGGGTGGAGGTGGGGATAGTCTCATGTAAATAGTCTCCACCTTGCTCTGTGAAATAGCAGGGTGAGAATCTGGGAGGCAGTAATCAGGAGAAAAGTTATGAGTTGGTTGTCAAAGAGAGATGAGAATGAATGTACTAGGGGACTAGGGTAGTCAAAGCAGGCAGCAGGAAGGGCCTAGTCAAGATTAGTGACTGGGAATTCAAAGTGAGAACAGCCAGCGTGGCTGGGAGTCTTTTTCTTTTCTTTTTTTGTAGAGACAGTCTCAGTTTATTACCCTCAGTAGAGTGCCATGCTGTCACAGCTCACAGCAACCTCCAACTCTTGGGCTTAGGCGATTCTCTTGCATCAGCCTCCTAAGTGGCTGGGACTACAGGCGCCTGCCACAAAGCCCAGCTATTTTTTTGTTGCAGTCTGGCCGGGGCCGGGTTTGAACCTGCCACCCTCAGTATATGGGGCCGGTGCCCTACTCACTGAGCCACAGGTGCCGCCCTGGTTGTGAGTTTTTCTTTCATCAAATTGGTCATGTGGGTGGAGGCACAGAGCAGGCAAGGAGCTGGATTTACTTGATATAACAAGCTACCTTATGTCCTCCACCAAATTCATACCTAACCCCCAAGACCTCAGAATGTAACTATATTTGGAGACAGGGTCTTTTCAGAGGTAATTAAGGTGAAATGAAGTCACTGGGGTAAGCCCTAACCCTATATGACTGACGTCTTCTAAGGAAAGGAGATTAGGACACAGACATACACAGGAAAGTACACGGAGATGAGGAAGAAGCTGGCCATCAGTGACCCGAGAAGGGAGGCCACTCTGCTTGGACTTTGATTTTGGACTTCAAACCTCCAGGACTATGAGAAAATAAATTTCTGTATTTAAGCCACTCAGTCTGTATTATTTTGTTGTGTCGTATGTAGCAAAATGATACGTGTGTACTCAGGGTTGTGATTTAACCAAGCTTGACAAAGGAAAAGGTGAGGACAGGAGGGGCTATGGATGGTGACCTTCCTTGTGCTATGTATTCCTATGTCTGAAACTGGAGTATCAGAATGATAATAATTTGATAAAATGTGAAACTAGCAACAAACCTACATTTTATCCCTCTCCACTTATATTTCATAAAACCCCAGAGCTAAAAGTAATTTAACATACTCCACTGCTTAGGCTGCTTTGTGAATTTTATTTTTTTTGCAATTTTTGGCCAGGGCCAGGTTTGAACCCACCACCTCCAACATATGGGGCTGGTGTCCTACTCCTTGAGCCACAGGTGCCACCCTGCTTTGTGAATTTTTAAACCAATGGTCATTCAGTTTCTGCTTTTATGCCACCAAGGATAGAGAAATCAGTACATCTCTAGGAATCCAATTTATTTTAACTCTTTGCTATTAAGCTATTTCAATGTGAGACCAAATCTGCACCTGTGTTCCTTCCACCCAGCCCTACTATCTGGGCTTAATTCCTCTTCCACAGTAGAATCTTCCAAGAAACACTTGGAAACTGTCACAGTAATTACCAATATAAACAGTGATACTTTCCCCATCTCTCTCACTGATCCCCCGTATTATCACCATCGTTGTCCCCAGACCTCCTGGAGAGTGGCTTTTCCTCCTCAATAACAGTTTCTAGAACTGACTACAACCTTGCAACCAGAACTGACCACCTCAGGGAGGAGGAAGGCTCTCGGCCTGCGCTAGTTTGCCGTCTTCTCTAGAACTGGAAGCCCGGCTTATTTAGGGAGCCTTTTTGTCTTATACAGACATCTTATACATATTCCAGAAAATTTGCTGCTGTAGGGTCTTACTCTTTAGATCTCATCCCTGTGCTTTTCTTCAGGCTCCCTTTAACCTTGTTTATTTTTTGCCCATCAGATACTGGGAGGGACCGTCAAATTCTCCCACCACTCTTGCCCGTGTCAGTCTTCTCAGCATTTGTAAATATTTTTGCTGTAAGTTTTGGGGTTCAACGCTACTTAGTAAAGGTTTGTGGAAGTTACAGTTTATCATGAAATATGCCTTCATTGGTATAACATTTCTTGTTCCTTTTTTCCCTGAAGACTGCATTTCATGATCTCATTGTTAAATAGATAATATTTAATAATATGTCAACTTAGAAATTAATTCTTAGTTGTAGGTGCTGTTATTTTGAGAGGTTATCTTATATTAACATAAATTTATCTTTTTACACGATTAATATTTTCACTTATCCTTTGACTCTTAATCATTGGTGCCATTTGATATTTTTTGTATTTATCAACAAGTTGCAGACAGACTGTTTTAGAATCTAACGTGTCATTTTTTTTCTCATGGCAATTTTACCCAAATGTCCTCATTAACAAGCATGTTATCTCTTCCTTTTGCCATTTTGTCCTGTTCCCCATAATTCTGCATATGAATTACATTTTCTTTGCTGTATCTTCTCCAATATTTTGGGAGGGAATGGTATATAACTATTAAGAGCTCATGCCCTAGAATCAGATCTGGCTTTTAGTCCTTGTTCTACAAATGATTCACTGTATCAATTTGTACCTGTGTCCCATACTCTTTAAGTTTCCTCATCTGTAAAAATGGAATAATAATAATTGCTATTTCACAAAACATTTATGAGAACTAAAAATAGATAATACGTGTGATAAACTTTGTACAACACATGGAAGGTAGTTGATGATCAATTTCTTAGCAGTTATTACTGGAAAATATGACTGTGTTACTTTGAAATTTGCTGGTGTTGACCATTAAGTTCTTTCAAAAGCAGTCTTTAATCTGCATTTCTGAAATGGTCAGCCTCCAAAGTGAGACGAGATCTTTTTAATTCCTCCCATTTTTGAAAAATGGTTTGACCAGACACATTTAATCTTCTCTCCCCTCCCTCCTTGCCCCCTTTTTCCTTGTCTTAATATATCTGAAACTAATTCAGGTAATTCTTAAGTGACTTTTAAAATTATTCAATCTCATTTTGAGAATAATTTTTAGTATTTTTTTAATTTGGTAATAGAGTTAAAGTTTACATTTTTGTATGTGTTTTAACTTGTCTCAGTTCTCAACAAATTATTAATGAGCCTTTCTGTCTGTCTTGTCTTCCTAAAACATGAGGAAAGTAGGCTGAGATAGGAGGTGTTTGGTGTAGCTGTGTGTGTTTCATGCGCATTCTTCCGGGAACCCAAGCAATGAAGAACAAAATGAGGCATTTTCTCTCATCTACCCCCGGGCACCTTCATACCCTGAGAATTCACTGGCTACCCACTAATTGTATGTGTGATCTCTGATAAAGGACTCTCAGCAATCTCAACAGCAGATTCTATAATCTCTGACACTTGACATAGCTGCAAATTTGGGGTAGAAAAAAAGTTCCTGAATTTCAATTGAGAGCCCAGGTAATGATTATTACCATTCCTAGCCCTGAAGAACTGTTGACAGCGCATATGGGTCCTCCTCCCCACTTACTGAAAAATGTTGAAAACCTCTAATTCAGAACAGTTCTGGCACTTCGATTACTTCAACAGTTTAAAAACCTAGAGATTTGAAAAACAATCCTCATGGTTTGGTATTTAGTTCTAGTCAATTGCTATCAGGAATTAACCTAGGGAGTGGCGCCTGTGGCTCAATGAGTAGGGTGCTGGCCCCATATACCGAGGGTGTCGGGCTCAAACCCGGCCCCGGTCAAACTGCAACAAAAAAATAGCCAGGCATTGTGGTGGGTGCCTGCAGTCCTAGCTACTGGGGAGGCTGAGGCGAGAGAATTTCCTAAGCCCAAGAGCTGGAGGTTGCTGTGAGCTGTGATGCCACAGCACTCTACCAAGGGTAACAAAGTGATATTGTGTCTAAAGAAAAAGAAAAAGAATTAACCTAGGGAAAATATTGACAGATCTGGTTTGTAGAAGTTTCAAATACAAATTTTATATGAAAACCTCTCATATTCATTCTGGCAACTACTTAGAAATTTTTTTTTTTAAGTTTTTTTTCTTTTCTTTTTTTTTTTTTTAATTGAATGGTAACTGTGTACATTGATGCACTTTGGGGGTACAGTGTAGTGTTTTCACACACAATCCAAGACACTTCCATCAAACTGGTTAACATAGCCTTCATGTAACTTTCTTAGTATTATGTCAAAACATTCATATTCTACTCATAGAAAGATTCACTTGTACCCTTGCAAGATGAACCACAGAAGTGAACCCTCGAATCCCTCTCCCTCTACCCTCTCCCCCCTCCCCCCCATATCCTTAGGTTGTTATTAGGTTATAACTTTCATATAAAAAGTTAGAAATGTTTTAGTACTTAGTAAATCCTATTAATTTACAATGTATACTTTGTGGGCCAATAAAACACACCCAGGAACTAAATCAAGGCTGACAGGCACTAGCTTGTAACTCCTGTTCCATACAATACATGGCTTTAATGTCATCTGACATTTAGCATAACGACAATTCAGATTAAATTTCTCACCATTTGGTGAGGTGAGATTCTCAGAAAAAGAGTCAAGGAAAATGGAGAAATTTACTAGTTTTTACAAATAGGAATATGTGATATTTATAATAACTCATCAACAAATAATAGTTCAGTAACTCCCTCTTACTAAGGGTTCAAAAGTTCTGTACTGAAATATGTATGCCAAGCACCACCCCAGGGACCGAGCCTCCAATCAGGATGGGATTAAGCAGACTACTAAATTCACCTCTTTCAGTATTTATTATTAAGCATGCTCATTGATTCCGCTCCATTCTGATAAATGCATTAACATGAAGCCAATTTCCTTAAGTATTCAATTTCAAGATCTGGCTACCCATCCATATGATATGGCCTTAGTGTGTCTGTGTATGTTTGATTTTCTTTTCCCTCTGGGAGTCTTACAAGAGTATTTTGGATGGGACAAAATTGTTTTTCATTTCACAGAGTAGTTTTCTAACAATTGCATAGAGCATTTTAATAACAAACGCAACGGCTCCGCATAGGTAGGCAGAGTAACAGAAATACAGAAGTGAAAGCTGCTGGGATGGTTCTAATTAAGTCAGGCTACAGGAAGAAGTTTTAGTTAACAAAAAAGATTAAACGGAGGTAAGCGACACAGCTGGTGGTGTTGTTCTTCGGGCCCTTCGAGCTTATAGCTATGCATTCTTAGCACATGGCACTTCAGAAAATTTGGGTGCCAGTACGTCCTTGGTAAGTGAATGAATGAATGAGTGGGCTTGGCTTCCTGGCTTTTGGGACACATTTATCCTGAATGCCTCTGCCTCATTACTGTTGCCAAAAACCTGATTGCATCACATACTTCCTCAGCTCAAATACATTTGTTTTGTCTACAGAGTAAAAATGTTCTTGGCCTGAATAAAATCGTGATAAAATTGTGTTTCACTTTAACTCTCCCTGCTTCTAAAAGGAGTCCTTCAGCTCTAGCCAAACACATCCGTTAGTTCACCTTCTTTTTTAAAATTAATTAATTAATTTATTTTAATTGAATGGTAACTATGTACATAAATGCACTTCTGGGGTACAGTGTGGGAGTTCACCTTCTTTTAAAATATGTGCACACACAACCTTTTTGGCCTCTCAAACCTAATTAACTCCTCTTTATATCATCAGGTTCAGCTGGTCTGTCATTTATTTATTTATTTATTTATTGAGACGGAGTCTCACTCTGTTGCCCTTACTCAATAGAGTTAGGTGACATCACAGCTCACAGTAACCTCAAACTCTTGGGCTTAAGCGATTCTCTTGCCTCAGCCTCTCCAGTAGCTGGGACTACAGGTGCTCCCCACAATGCTCAGCTATTTTTTTTGTTGTGGTTGTCATTGTTGTTGGGCGGGCCGGGGCTGGGTTTGAACCTGCCAGCCTCAGTGTATGTGGTCAGCGACCTAACCGCTGAGCTATGGGCACCGAGCCATGTCTTTTCTTTAAGGAAGAAAAGCATTAGGCACACTAGCTCACTTTGCTTTTGTATGTATGTATTTATTTACTTGTTTATACAGAGTCTCACTCTGTTACCCTCTGTAGAGTGCTTTGGCATCATAGCTCACATCAACATCAAACTCTTGGGCTTAAGCGATCCTCTTGTCTCAGCCTCACCAGTAGCTGGGACTGTAGGCAGCCACCACAACGCCTGGGTATTTTTAGAGATGGGGTCTTGCTCTTGCTTAGCTTGGGCTCCAACTCCTGAACTCAAGTAATCCTCCGACTCCTAGAGCACTGGGATTACAGGTGTGAGCCACTGTGACTGGCGAATAATGACATCTGGCCCTTACAAATTCAGATTCCCGGCTCTGCCCCAGATCTAATCCGTAAACAGTAGAGGCGTCTGGGGATCTCCTCCACGGCAACTTTGATAGGAAAGTCTAAGAACCTGACTTACTGGACTCTCCTCTGTCAACGTGTCATAAACAGCGCTGTATGACCATTGGCCCGTTTGCTCCGCGTTCCGCCTCAGTAAGAGAACGTGCTCCGGGTGTGCGGGGACTGTGATTACGCTTGTTCCGTCTGCTCCGAACATGCTGAGCGTGGATGCTTTACAGTTTTTACATCTGTCTGCTACGTACATGGATCGTCTGGTAAAGATTTTGCTTAGGCAAACGTTTTTTAGGAATGCTGTTTGCAACGTTGGTCCCTAATGAAAGTATTTATAAAGAACAAACACTTTCTTGTTTAAAACATTCCTTTTTATCTGGTTAAGAGAGTAATAGAAAAATAAATTTTACAACTTTCATGTTGCCAGTGAAAAAAGGCTCATGGAATTGTTTAAGAGTCAATTCTGGTTAAGGGCTCACTGAGCCCACAGATCCTATCAATGTATTTAAGCACCGATGTGGAACAGATTCAGGAAAAAAAATCCTTCATGAATATTTAAGTAAGGAAGAAATATGAAATGAAAAAGTGAGGCCTATCAAACAGGAGCCAAAAGTCTTAAATTCCGTTATCGATTTTGATTTTAATTTTAGTGGATGAGACCTCGGTTTAATGTTGACGTGTCGACTTCAGCAGGAATTCATTTCAGCTTGAAAGTCACTTATTCTTCCCTGTCTTTTAGGGAATTTGTTAATCTCCAGAATCCATCTGTTCCTCGTATAAAATGCTGAGAAAAAGAAGCTACCTTTGGATCCTTAAAATGTTAACGGAGTCAGTAACTCCTATATTCCCACCTGAAATAGAATGAGGGAAGTTATCTGTTTATTCTGTGATCCAGTAACATGATCAAGATGATAAAATAAATGGGTGTTTAGAGTTTTATACCAACATGCCCATGACTCTGGCAAGGGCTGTGTGTGTGAGAAGTCAGTTTTCGTTTCCATACGTTACCTAAGGGAAGGATAAACCCTCCATTTTTAGAGGAAGAAAATCTGACCCAAGCAATCTGTTAAAAGACACAGAGAGAAAGTCCAACTGGAATTCAAAGCAGCTGAAATATGAGTTGGCTGAGGAGGGAACACAAAGATTTCTGTCCTATTTTCGGAGTGTTCTTTGCACATTGGTAACAGCCTTCTTTATAAATACTTTTGTGACAGCAACGGTCCATGTCAGACTAATTTGCATTTGCTGTTTGTGGTGCCAACTTGTAATTATTCTCTTGTGACACTTCATGCTCCAGAAATATCAAGCCTTTTGTAAGTCCCCAAATCTACCATGATTTCTGAATGTTAAAATGCTACGTGGAATGACTTACCCAACTTGTATATGCTGCAAACTCCTACTCTTCTAAGGTTAGCCTAACACGTCATCGCTTCTACAATTATTCCCCTATTCCAAGATCAACGTAAGTGCTCCCTCCTCTGTGGTCCTACGGCATCTCCAGTAGTAGCCGTATCTATTTCTCTCCCTGCTTCGCTCGAAACAATTTCAGATCAAGAATATGAGGATGTCTGAGTTTTTTTTTGGTGTCACTTTTTTCAGTACTTATTTTTGTATTTCCTATGTAGTAAAAAGTGTTCAGTACTTGTGCTGTGGATGAGTGGAAATGAGACAATCAATAGTGGTCAATAAATCCTCCAGTAATTCAGAGTCCTTATAACATTGTCCATATTAAAAAAAGAAGCTTCCCAAATAATATAAAGCCAACTTTTCCTAGTGATGGCCTCATTATAGAATTGAAAACAAACGAGGTCAAATGTAAGGAAAGTTATTTGAGAGTTTGTGTTTTTTCTCCACAACTAATTTTCTGAGTGATTCCCCAATGTCTGTGTGGGTTTCTCTATTCTTTCATTTTTTTAATGTTCTCTTCTATATAAAACTAGAAGAAGTAGATTCATTTGTGCTTATTATACGATGAATTATAGTTTAGTAAGGCTCAACGATATCACAATCATGTCTAAGTAATATAGCTTAATTTGTTCATTTAGGGTAAAATTTCCTTTTCATATTCAAATGAATTTTGAGGCTTCTGGTTTGAATTCATGAACTAAACTTAAGCTTTTAAAATTTTCCCTCTTGAATCTCTATGAAAATATCTAATGGTGCAAAAAAGAAGATAGAAAATCATCAGAACAAAGGAGAGAAAAGATAGACAAAGATTTTAGCTTGTTTGGGGAAGATGGAAAATAGATAAAAAATCATACTAATGGAGCAGAATAAAGGACACGTAACCTAGAAACTACACGTGGGGAGCTACTGGGGGAGAGCCAGTCTGCTATGCAGTATCTTGGGGAGAATTAAAATTTGCAGAAATCAGGTATAGTGGCTGATGTTTGAAACAAAGATGTTAACATAAGGAAAAATAGAGCTTTTACAAAAACACTTTTAAAGACATTAAGCAAAGTGGGCAGCATCTTCAGAGATAGCCCTGTGGTTTGAACAACTCTCCAGAGCCACATTAAACCTAATGGCCACTGTAACGTTATTAGGAGGTGGGATGGCTAAAAGGTTAACGGATCAATGCTATTATCACCAGAGTGAGTACGTTATCGAGGGACTAGCCTCCTGATGAAAGGAGAGGGTCTGCCCATTTCTCTTTCTGTATTGTGTTCCACATCCCTGCCCTGGGATGTCTTCTGCCATGTCATGATGCCACAGGAAGGGCCTCGCCAGATGCAGTGCCCGGACTTGGACTTCTCAACCTCCAGAATCATAAGCCAAATACATTCCCTTTCTTTATAATTTATCCAGTCTGTGGTATTCTGTTATAGAAGCAGAAAACAGACTAAGATAGAACATTGCTACTGAGACATGGGGCTGTTGCTACTATATACCCGATACCTGAAAAATGTGGCTTTGGAATAGGGTACTGAGTACAGGCTGGAGAATTTGGAGGAACAGTTTTAACAAAGCCTAAATTGCCATAAGTGAAGCATAAAAGGCGACTCTAAAGAGGGTGGAACAGAGCTTCAGGAAAAGTCTAGAACTCCTTAGAGATCACTTTGGTGGTCATAATCCAAATGTTTATAGAAATATGAACAGGAAAGGCCTGATGAGGTCTCACATGAAACCGAGGAGTAGGGCTGGGCATGGTTGCTCACATCTGTAATCCCAGCACTCTGGGAGGCCCAGCACTTTGGGTTCAATCCCTGAACCCCTTGAACCCAGGAGTTCAAGATCAGCCTGAGCAAGAGTGAGATCCCCCCGTCTCTAAAAATAGCTGGGCATTTTGGTGGGTGCCTATAGTCCCAGCTACTTGGAAGGCTGAGGCAAGAGGATCGCTTGAACCCAGGAGTTGGAGGTTACTGCGAGCTGTGATGCCACAGCACTCTACCCAGGGTGACTGAATGAGACTGTCTCAAGAAAAAAAAATTGTTCTTTCAAAATATTATCAGACTATCAAAATGTGATTATTTAAAAGGAGAATTTCTTGATTAAGATCTAATTAAGAAAAATAGAGTCATAGAAATGAGATAGAGTTCTTTTATTGAAACATAAAATACCATGTTTATTTTATTTTATTAAATCACAGCAGTGTCATGAATACTATCAAAATACCATGTTTAAATAAAACTTAAGCTTCTGTCATAAGAAAAGAAATGAAGCTATTTCAGGTGACTTCTATAAGTATATAGATAATTGCAAATCTATAAGTTGCATTTATTAAGTGTTGCTTGTACTCAATACTATAAAAGTTTAGTTCTTAACAATTTGTTATTCTTTTATAGAAGAACTAGGTAAAATAGAATTCTGCCTAATTTTAATGTAAAACATTAAATTATAGCAATTAAAATGATTTAAGGTAAGCTATGTCCCATGAATACCTTTAATCAACTTTCTTTGGAAGGTTGTTGTTAAGTTCTAGAGCAGTGGTTCTCAACCTTCCTAATGCTGCAGCCCTTTAATACAATTCCTGTGGGTCGCGACCCACAGGTTGAGAACCACCGTTCTAGAATATCTGTAGGTCAGCCTGTGCTTCTACCCCGGCTTCTGCAACTCTCTTTTGACACAGTTAAGGCCATGTGGACATTATCCCAAGCTGACATCACTACTTTAGGACCAACCCCTTCCTTAGGTAGGATATAATTAAGTGAAGTAGATTGTCTCATACTCTAGAACTCAGATCCTTTCTTGCCAATGAGCCAGTTTTCACCTCATTCCCAGTTCTAATATTTAGATATTTGTATTTTCTCTCAAACATATTTTTTTCCCCAATAACACACACAGCATGACATATAGAGAGAAAGGTACATGAATCATAGGTGCTGAGTTCTTCATGTCAAGGTGAACACTCAGTCTTTCTTGACCAAGTGGTCAAGAAACAGAGAACAAACAGCACCCCACAAGCCCCACCCTGTGCTCCCTGCCGATCACTCTCTGCTCCCTTCTTTCCAGAGATTAGAGTGCTGTATCTTCTACTGGCTGTTTTTCACTCTCATATGCAGGCAATCATATGGTACATGTTATCTCCTGCCTCCTGTTTATGCTACACATTGTGTTTGTGAGTCCCAGCCAAGTTTTGTATATAGCAGGAATTCATTTTTTTCATTGTATAAACATACTGCAAGTTATGTATCTAGTCTTCTGGTGATGCACACTTTCCCCAAGATTTTGGCTCTTATGACTAATACTGTTCTGAACATTCTTGCGTATGTTTTTTGGTGTATGTGAGCACACACTGATGTTGGGTACACGTCAGGAGGAGTAGAGTGGAAGGTCAGAGAGTGTGCAGACACTGAACTTCAGCAGATGAGACAGGTTACATTCCCAGGGGATGAGAACTGGGTACACGTCAGGAGTAGAGTGGAAGGTCAGAGAGTGTGCAGACACTGAACTTCAGCAGATGAGACAGGTCACATTCCCAGGGGATGAGAACTGGGTACACGTCAGGAGGAGTAGAGTGGAAAGTCAGAGAGTGTGCAGACACTGAACTTCAGCAGATGAGACAGGTTACATTCCCAGGGGATGAGAGTTCTCATTTCTTCTTATCCTTCCCAAAGACGATATTGTCTGTCCTGTAGAGTTGGTCCCTCGGGCATGGGGTGTGTATCTCACTGTCATTACAATTTGCATTGCCGTGATGACTCATGGATTTGGGCCCCTTCCCAAATATGTTTTGGTCACCAAATTATTTTGTAAAGTGTTCAAGTCTCTTGTCCACCTTTCTATTGGTTGTCTGTCTATTTTTCCTAATTTGTAGGGGTTCTTTGTAAATTAAAAATTCCAGTATTTACTCAGTTATACCAGTTGAAAAGATCCTCTCCTACTCTTTGGTTTGCTTGTTCATGATTTTAATGGTGTTTTGTTGAAAAGCAGAAAGTTGCCGAGCAGTGGCTCACATCTATAATCACAGCGACTCAGGAGGCTAAGGTAGGATGAACCCTTGTACACGACCAGTCTGGGCAACATAGCGAGACCCTGTCAATACAAAAATTAATAAAACATTAGCTGATTCAGTGCCTGTAGCTCAAGTGGCTAAGGTGCCAGCCACATACACCAGAGCTGGCCTAGGCTTGCCAAACAACAATGACAACTACAACCAAAAACAAACAAACAAACAAACAAACAAACAAACAAAATAGCCAGGCATTGTGGCAGATGCCTGAAGTCCCAGCTACTTGGGAGGCTGAGGCAAGAGAATCGCTTAAGCCCAGGAATTGGAGGTTGCTGTGAGCTGTAATGCCATGGCATTCTACCCAGGGCAACAGCTTGAGGCTCTGTCTCAAAAAAAAAAAAAAATTAGCTGGGTGGGGTGGT
This sequence comes from Otolemur garnettii, assembly GCF_000181295.1. NCBI lineage: Eukaryota > Metazoa > Chordata > Mammalia > Primates > Galagidae > Otolemur > Otolemur garnettii. Next base: position 2,349,858 of record NW_003852521.1, read on the forward strand.
GAGTGCCTGTAGTCCCATCTACTCCAGAGGCTGATGCAGAAGGATCATGTGAGCCCATGAGTTCAAGGCTGCAGTGAGCTATGTTTAGACCATTGTTGCATTCCAGCCTGGGTGACAGCCTAAGACTCAATCTTTAAAAAAACAAACAAAAAAAAGCAGACAGTAAATGAAGTATACTTTTTCGATTACTTTATTGAGAGTGTTCTTTGTTTAAGAGATATTTCCATATCCCCAAAAGTCATGAGTTTTTAAATTGCATTCTGTGTTTCCACTGTAAATGTGTTTTAAGGCCCATAAAAAATGATATTTGATTTGAGGCATTCTGAAATACCCTTGGTGTCAAGCCAAAAATGTTGTTGGTGTAATCTTCATCTGCTCAAGTTCTATTTTTTTTGAGACAGAGTCTCACTTTGTCACCCTGGGTAGAGTGCCATGGCGTCATAGCTCACAGCAACCTCAAACTCTTGGCCTCAAGCGATTCTCCTGCCTCAGCCTCCTAAGTAGTTGGGGCAAAAGGCGCCCACCACAATGCCCAGCTACTTTTTTTTAGAGTTAGAGTCTCACTCTTGCTCAGTCTGGGCTTGAACTCTTGAGCTCAACCAATGATCTGCTTCAGCCTCCCAGAGTGCTGGGATTACAGACAAGCATGAGCCACTGCACCTGGGCACCTGCTCAAGTTCCAGTAGTTGAACCACTTCATAGTTCAATTAGTAGAATTAGGTGCCACATGAGAGCTTGTATCATGCACGTAATCCAATCTAATGTGTCTAGTACAGTCCTTGAGATAGGTGAGTATTCAACAAATGCTTCACAAACATTTGGCAAACTGCTACAACATTCACTAAAACTGAGCTATAGTCATGGCTGGGGAAAGAAGAAAGGGCTTCAAAATGTTGTCCCCTCTGTGGTTACAAATAATCTTTGCAAGAAGACACAACAAAAGAGGAGGGCCTACTAATTGTTTCTTTCTTTCTTTTTTTTTTTTTTTTTTTT
>NW_003852521.1:2351300-2360100 GCF_000181295.1 Otolemur garnettii
TTTTTTTTTTTTTTTTTTGGTTGCAGCTGTCATTGTTGTTTGGCGGGCCCTGGCTGGATTTGAACCCACCAGCTCTGGCGTATGTGGCTGACACTTTAGCCGCTTGAGCTACAGGTGCTGAGCCCTAATAATTATTTCTAATGTCAGCACCTTGAATCTTTATCTTTTCTGTTTGCATGATTCACAACACTTGGCCTTTCTAAAGTAATATAACAATTCTGTTGGCTTGGCACCTGTAGCATAGTGGTTACGGGGCCGGCCACGTGCACCAAGTCTGGTACGTTTGAACCCAGCCCGGCCCAGCTAAACAACAATGACAGCTGCAACAACAACAAAAATAGCCGGGCGTTGTGGTGGGTGCCTGTAGTCCCAGCTACTTGGGAGGCTGAGGCAAGAGAAATGCTTAAGCCCAAGAGTTGGAGGTTGCAGTAACCTGGGATGCCTCGGCACTCTACCCAGGGCAACATAGTGAGACTGTTTCAAAAAAAAATAAAATTCTCCCGTAATCCCTCAAAGTTCTAACAGCGTCTACATTTTGAGGGAAAACTCCTGGTTAGCCAATGTTCTTCCCACACCTCTTACTCCCCATGTGTCCTTAATGACCTTGGGCAAGGCTTCCTCTTCCCGGACAGGAGCATGATGTAAGGAAATTGTTACAACTAAACCATCTCTGGGTCTTAGGAGGTGCTTTGAGGATATACTTACATTTTGTGTCCTTTTAGATCTTCTCACATCATCAGTTCAGTTCCACAGACATCACTGACTTCTTCCGTATGGGGGACACTAACCCCCGTGCTGGGAATGTAGGAGTAAGTAGTTCTTATTGTCAAAAAGGTCTTGCTCTAAAGCAATGGTTCTCAACCCCGGAGCGGCCCTGGGGGGCCCTGAAACACATCAATATTGGGCAGCCCCCTCAAGAATCTTTCAAAATAGGTCTTAGGCAGGGCTTGGGCAACTTTTGATTGAAACCTCCACAGGTGATTCCCATACACGGTGAAGAACTATCTAGTAGGCAAACTGATAAAAAGTTAACATTCAGTGAGGACTGCTTTACAGCAGGCATGGTTGTGTTCTTGTCTCTTATATTATTTAATCCTCCCTCCACCCAGTAAGGTAATATTTTCACCTCCATTTTATGGGTGAGGAAATGTAAAATTCAGTGACGTATCTGAGTGCCCACTGCCAGCCTGTGGGAGAACCACCGGTGATTGCTGGGGGCCACTGCTCGAGCCCCTCTTCCCAATCTGGGTGCGTGCTGCCTGGAGTCACCTGCTTGACAGAGCTCTACTTAGGTAAGTGTCTTAATTAATTTGTAAAACTTACCGAGAGGAGAGAGGTCAGAGCTGCTGATGCTGGCCACAGTTGAGGAGGCTGGAGAATTATTTTGCAGGGGATTCAGCTTTAAATGACGAGTAGGCAGAGCAAGAAGGCAGGAAGCACAGTTCACAGAGAAGTTGTCTTCTATGAAAGCTCTCAGATGCATGCATGAAACTTCCAGAAATGTCCTCTGGTTTATTTATTTATTTATAGGTAGAATCTCACTCTGTTGCCCCAGGCTAGAATGTCGAGGCACCGGTGTAGCTCATAGCAACCTCAAACTCTTGGGTTCAAGTGATCCTCCTGTCTCAGCCTCCTGAGTAGGTGGGACTACAGGTGCTCAGTGCCATGCCTGGCTAATTTTTCTATTTTTAGTAGAGACGGGAGTCTTGCTCTCTCACTCAGACTGGTCTTGAACCCCTGAGTTCACGGGATTCCCTCACCTTGCCTTCTAGCGCGCTAGGCTTATAGGCGTGAGCCACTGCACTGGAGCGGCCTTCTCTGGTCCCTTTAAATCCTTTATCTGAGTATGCTGTATTCTCGGTATCCCAGCCTGCTTAAAAAGGTACACTTTTTAATAATTTCAACTCTCATTTTATATCCCAAAGTATAAAGATTGATTTTTAGTATTATTTAAATATATATATATTTTTTGAGAGAGTGCTATGCTGTCATAGCTCACAGCAACATTAAACTTCTGGGCTCAAGTGATCTTACACCTTGGCCTCCTGATTAGCTGGGGCTACAGGCACCTGTCAAAATACCCAGCTGTTTCTATTTTTTAGTAGAGATGGAGTCTTGCTCTTGCTCAGGCTGACTTCCCTTAATAAGGTGTTGGGTGGGTCCTTGGGACCCGACATGGCCTCCATGACTAACATGGTATAAATGGCATAAGCCTGTGTCCTGGGCCCCCCTGACCTGGCCAAGTCCTCACTCACCCGGGTTTACACTGACCACCAAACTTGGGGAGCCCTTTGCTGAGGGGCAACAGCAAACACGGGAAGCCACATGCACTCATCGTGTCTCTGTCTTAGGCGTAGCCCTGGTTTCTGGGGAAAGCTGTCCAGAAAACCACCTGAAAACCCAGTCTCTGTGGTCATTGCTGGCAATCAGTCCCTTATTTTTAGGTTGCCTTGTTATTTCAGGTGACATAGCTTACTTTGTTTTGTTTTCCCAGAAGACAAGTGGTGACTTGTGTATGAGTTTTGAGTGGACATTCGTGACAGGCAAATAGTGTTCTATTTAAACATTTGTTGAAATGATAAACTTAGCTCAGCCCCTTAGAAGTGAGAGGCTACTGTCAGGGAAGCGGTTTTGCGGAGCAGCAGCCTCAGGATCTGTGGGATTTTAGCGCCATCTGCTGGTCACAGGGACGGCCGCCGCCACCACCGCTTTCCCTGCCAACTCCACCGTCTTAAATTCTGCAACAAAAGAAAAATCGGACCCTGCAGTTACTAGAGCGACCTCTGGTGAACAAGCCTTGGATTTTTTTCTTTTTAATTGAATTTTACAACGGCTCAAAATGCAAGTTAGACAATTCATAGTGTATGTGTGGGGACCTGAGAGTGCAAATATTGCTGGCATTCAGCCTTGTTAATGACGTTCAGTTCTTCTCACTGGATGAAAATCCCCTAGGTGTAACAATCAGACTTCGGGAATTATAGCTAATTTTTTACCTATTTTGCATCTGTGCATTGTTTTATGTTGCAATATTGTGCAATTTAGGAGTAAGAGCACAGGCCCTGGAGTCAGGTTTCCCCACTTCCTAAGTTTTGCCCTGAACAGGCTACTTAACTTTCCTGTGCCTCAGTGTCCTTGGCTTGAGCTGGGGGTCATTGTACCTAAATCGTAGAGATCAGAATAGTAACTATTGCAACATAGAATACTCAACATCACTTAGCTATTTTTATTAAAACAAAATAAAAATCCTGTAGTTTATTATTCTGGGATAGAATAGGCCTCTGGGCCATTTTTTTGTTGGGAGAAAGCTGAGGGCAAATGTCTCTTGTTCCAGAGATTGGGGAGAGGTTCTGCAAAAGGGAAGATGCAAATTCCTGCTCATGATTTCATATAGTCTGATGGAGAACCCGTGGAGATGAAGATATTCTAGGGGTGTGAGGGGGCTACATGTGGCTATCACAGGGGGTTTGTGAGCAGGTAGGTAGTCATGAGGATGGTGTTAGATAATGAAACGGGGGTGGTGGGAACTCATCCTCATGACTTACCTGCTACATTCTGGGAATATAAAAATGCTAAAATGGAGAGTAAAAGTGGGCATTTGGGAGGAAGATATCCTTGGAGAAGGTTCTGCTGTGAGCCTTGTCCACATATTTCACTAAAAGTTTGGGACCGAGATTGCCTGCCTTATCTCTTCAAAACAAGCATGAAAGAACTTTACCTGGACCAAAGGGGGGTGAGTGTCCAATAGGAATCCCTGTGATTTGAGGAATGGAGTTGATTGGAATCTAATTCCCATCTAGGAATAAGTTGGATGACTTGGAATAACTGCACTACACTCTCCTCCCCTAGTGGCCGGGCAACAGGAGCATGAGTGTTTCCACTGGCCTAGATGTGGACCACACGGGAGGGTGAACCCTGGAGCCACGTAGAGTCTTGTCTAAGAGGACCAACCAGGAGGGGTGATGGGATACAAAGAACCAGCATCCTTGCTAAGTGGGTTGCTGGGGAACCAAGGGCTGAGTGGGAGGAGGCCAACCCAAGGTGACATATCACCCATGTCGTAAGAACTTTAGTCAAAGGGATCCCGTAGGTGAGCCTCTGCCTGTGCCCTGAAAGAAAGAGACAGTTTTAGGCATCTCCTTGGCCAGAGAGTGTGAAGCTACCTCACAATATTAGCAGTTGGAGAAAACACCCTCCTGGCCCCTTCCCCTGCTCTCTGTGCTCCAGCCCTGCAGAAGTGAGAAGCCCCAGCTCAGGCAGGAGGAGCAGCTGGAGAAAGATCCTGCTCCCTTTCCTTCCATAGCACCCAGCCCACAGCAGGGCTGGCAAGGGGAGAGCAGATATGATGTTCCATCAGTTCAACATTTTAAGTAATGTTGAAGACTGAATGTTAATTTCTGATTCAAGAGTCTTTGCAATTTCAATAAACAAGGCTGTGTCTATTACCTGGCAGTGAGCAGAATTGCCATGGGATCTGTCCAAGATCCCATCCAGGGCAGGAGAAGGTGAACATCCCTGAACACATTTGCAAGGAATGTGGAAAACTAGAGTCAAGGCCAGTCCTGGTGGCTCACGCCTATAATCCTAGGACTCTGGGAGACTGAGATGGATGGATTGCCTGAGAGCATGGATTTGAGACCAGCAGGAGCGAGACCTGGTCTCTAAAAATAGCTGGGTGTTGTGGCGGGTGCCTGTGGTCCCAGCTACTCAGAAGGCTGAGGCAAGAGAATCTCTTGAGCCCAAGAGTTTGAGGTTGCTGTGAGCTATGATGGTACAGCACTCTACAGAGGGCGACAAACTGAGACTCTGTCTCAAAAAAAAAAAAAAAAGAAAGAAAAAGAAAAGGAAAGAAAACTAGAGTCAAGCTGCCTCCCGTGAGTTCTGTTGACTTAGCATATTGGCAGATAGCTATATCTTTATTTCTAGAATCATCACAAGCTGCTTTATAAAATGAGGCGATTAGCACCTTTATCTACCCTTCAACACCCCTCTCTTCCCCCCAACTGCTGCCATCTGCATTTAGCGCCTAAAACGCCAGGGTTCAAAACCTAACTTCTATAAACCAGTTTTTATACTTTAACAAACAGTTTACAGCTAGAAGGGTATAGTTTGTAGTAGACCAAAGCTCCCATTGAGAACACCTGGGACACCAGATACAATGCCACAGCCACGTGCCTGGAGGCATCTGTGGTAGTGTGCACAGGGGACGGTACTGGGGGTGAGGGAAGGTCACGGAGATGAGCTCCGCATTCTGCAGGCAGGTGGATCGCCGGGGCATTCGGCAGCTCTTGACATTGAACAGAAGTTTTCGAGTTGGTCAGCAGGTGAACGCTGAGAGGTATGGAAACTGGTAGAACTTCCACCTGTCTCATGGGACGGAGGAGGTGAACATAGGAGTCTGAGGACTGGGGACACAGCTTAGGAGTGAGGCTACAATTCCAGGACCCAGGACCCCAGGACCTCTAATTAGCTGTACCTCCCACCACATCTCCTCTTACTCTATTTTACCTCTTCCTTGCTTTGAGGAGAATTTTTTTGGAGCATAAACTTTTTTTTTTTTTTTTGAGACAGAACCTCAAGCTGTCCCCCTGGGTAGAGTGCTGTCACATCACAGCTCACAGCAACTTCCAACTCCTGGGCTCAAGCGTCTCCTGCCTCAGCTTCCCAAGTAGCTGGGATCACAGGCACCCGCCACAACGCCCGGCTATTTTTTGGTTGCAGCCGGCATTGTTGTTTTTGGTGGGCCTGGGCTGAATTCGAACCCGCCACCTTGGGTGTACGTGGCTGGCGCCTTAGCCACTTGAGCCACAGGCGTTGAGCCGGAAGCATAAACTTTTAATCTATGAAATATCAAATCACTTGGGCAATAGCTGGTAGATTTCTGATGCCCTCACCCCCTCCGTGCAAGAAACAATGGAAGGTGTAGGAGGTCGGGAACAAGTTGCAGTCATGGATATTTGGTTTAGATGGTTTAGGTGGGGTGTATTTCTTATTTTGGGCTTTTTTATGGGTGAAATGAAAGGCACACTGTTTTTTTAGGACTTAAATCCTTTTGAAGTATAATAAAACGATTACTTTACTGTTCCTGTGAACAATGCCCTCATTTAAAAAAATCTTGGATTTTATACCAGATCCAGCATATTTCCAAAATCTCATTTCCTTTTTGGCGGGTTTGTTAGCAAGTTCTCTCCGGCTTTCTTCTTCTTTTTCTCTTTTTTCTATTGACTTTTGCCAAATATTCACTTCCACCCCCACCTCTTACAAACGTTCGTTTCAATCTAGTCTGAATGAACTAAAATTATGTATCTACAAAGGAGAAAAGTTAACTGTAAGAAGTTTGTGCTACAAAACAATTTTTCAATTGAAAAATCCAATCCATATATATTTTATACATGTATGTGTAAATGTAGGTCCTGTAAGTAATTATTAACATTTGTCTTAGGTTAGAGGCCCGAGTGACACAAGCTAACCCATCCTATCCTCCCTGTGTGAAGGGTCATCCTTTTCTTCTGAACAAGAACCACACACGGCCTTTTTCTTTCTAAATGCTGCCAACAACATCTCACTGGAAGGTTTGCAGTATTGATCTCAGGGCCCCTCTTGCTGCTATATAGGGCTGGGGACTGAACAACCTTTTACACTGGAATACGGCGACCCCACTCCAATAGGACCTCATCTATGGTGACCCCAATCCAATTATCACCTCATCTGCGGCAACCCCAATCCAATAGGCCCTCATCTTTTTTTTTTTTTTTTTAAATTGAGACAGAGTCTCATTCTGTCACCCTGGGCAGAGTGCCATGGCATCACAGCTCACTGCAACCTAAAACTCCTGGGCTCAAGTGATTGTCCTGCCTCAGCTTTGTGAGTAGCTGGGACTACACATACCTGCCACAAGGCCCGGCTAAGTTTTCTGGCTTTTTGGTAGAGACAGGGTCTCTCTTTTGCTTGGGCTGGTCTTGAGCTCTTGATTCAAGTGATCCTTCTGCCTCAGCCTCCTAATCTCAGGTGGGATTATAGGTGTGAGACACCTTGCCAGGCCAGGACCTCATCTTAACTTGATTACATCTGCAAAGACCCTATTTCTATTTTTTTTTTTTTTGAAAAGCAAATTTATTTCAGGTGAATGTGAGGGTGCAAACAGCCAGGTCGAAATATTTGATTTTGTAAGGTAGTCCCTCTTGTGGTTGTGTCCCCCACATAAAAGGTGTGCCCAACACCCCCACCCAAGAGCCTATTTTCCTATTTCTAAGTAAGGCCACGTTCATGTGTACTGAGAGTTTGAGCTTCAACTTATTATTTTGGGAGGACACAATTAATTTAATACATACTCGTCCACACAGGGGAGTTCACAAAAGTCGGCAAAATTCTCTCCCACATGAGGAATGACTGATAATTATCCTCATAGCTATTATTATATGGATGATGCTGTGATGTAAGTTTCACTCTCAAACTCTCAGTCCAGACTAGCAACAGGGAAGGTATTTAATATTTTCTTTTCACCTTTTCACTATAGATATTGGATCTCTGATGCCTCCCTCCCCATCAATGCACGGTCAGTGCCTGTTTATGTCTCTCTAAATCGTCCTCCAGTTTCCTCACCATGATTACTTTTCTCTTCAGCATCTTTATTAATTTGGGTCTTGACTCACAGAAGACTATCCATAAAGCAATAAATTAAAATCATTATTTAAACTATCACATTTAAAAAACTGTCCCAAGCAGAGGCAATCCTAGGGGAGTGATAGAACTTTTGCAATACTGGGAAGATGGCACTCTGTCCATGATTACTTTCTCTGTTTTTGCCCCCTTTCAGATAATAAAATCTGAAATTGAGTTAAGAGTTAGCCCACCTTTTTTTTTTTTTTTTTTGAGACAGAGACTCATGCTGTCATCCTGCGTAGAGTGCTGTGGCATCATAGCTCACAGCAACCTCCAACTCCTGGGCTCAAGTGATTCTCCTGCCTCCACCTGCCAAGTAGCTGGGACTACAGGTGCCTGCCACAGTGCCCGGCTATTTTTTGGTTGTAGCCATCATTGTTGTTCGGCGGGCCCAGGTTGGATTCGAACCCGTCAGCTCAGGTGTATGTGGCTGGTGCCTTAGCCGCGTGAGCCACAGGCGTGGAGCCAAGAGGCAGCACATCTTATTTTGCACCTAGAGAAAAGGCAGGTGCCCAGGGGAAGGGTAACATTGATTCAAGTTGATTCTGAGTATAAAATTATAGATTTGAGATATTTTCCCCAAAATTGGATTGGTGGGGTGAGGAGAGAATCCTATAGCACTGGGATTCTGCAGGTAGGAAAAAAAAATCCTGGAAAAGATAGGACTGTGATAGGAAACAGAACATGTCCCTGCTGAAGTGTCTGCCCTGTCCCTTCATTACTCATTTCCTTCAAATTCTCCACATTGTAAAAAGAACTCAAGCCGCCTTCTAAAGATGCGCCCAATTTTAGCAAGGTAAACTAAAAATAAATAAGAGAATGCAGACAAATGGACCATGTGAGAAGGAAAGTAAGACTGGAGGGAGTGACGCTAGTCTACAGCCCGGACACTGCTGGCACCTGCAGAGGTGGGCCCTGACCTGGCCCTGCCCGGTATCTAGACAGGCCCTGTGAAGAGGAAACACACGAACACCAAGAGACTTGTAGTGAGATGGGGTCTCAGGGTGAGATCCAGATCCGTGTTTTGGAATAGCCCTTCATGTCTCAGGGATTAGATCCAGGTCCGTGTTTTGGAATAGCCCTTCTTGTCTCAGGGGTGAGATCCAGGTCCGTGTTTTGGAATGGCCCTTCATGTCTCAGG
>NW_003852521.1:2361208-2405832 GCF_000181295.1 Otolemur garnettii
AAAAAAAAAAAAAATGTATCTTGGTGAAGTTATTCCAATTTATGTGATTTAGGAATGCTAACTTGGGGACACAGGTTCATAAAGGCTTAATGGAGCCCACTGGTCCCTTCCCCAGACTCTATGTACTTGCTGGTGTTCCCTTAATATAATGTTTTATAAAACAAATGAGATCACAGGACATATGTACTTGTCCCCCACGTGTGCCCATATAGAGCATTTCTAAGTGTGTCTGAACATGATGTGTGGATTTTTACACATTGATTCACCTTAACGGGAAAACATGTGAATTTGTAGGAAAGGCATTTGGCCACCTTCTCCAATGCTACTGTAACTGAAATAGCTCAGAAGCACAAAGGGTCAAGTCAGGGATTTATGTAAAATCTGGTAGTGCTGTTTATGAAGGGTACTATCTTGTGTTTTATTATTTTGTTCCTGTATGTTACAGGAAATGCAGTCAGCCATCATTTCCTTCCATATTTCAACAGTTTCTACTTATAAATAGAAGCATTTGTTGCTAATGGTCTCTCTGAGCCCCATGTGGGGGAGGGGCAGCATCGACCTCTTTGAGCCTCGCTCTTAGAAGTGATAGGATCACCTAACCTTGAGTATATTTTGTGTGGCAGAGTGGACAGAATTTTACTTTTTTTTTTTGTCATGCCCAAAATGTCAGGTGTCATCAGTAGACAACCTTCTAAAGAAAAGCATTTATATATAGAATCTCAAATGTATTCATCACCCATTGTTAGTCTTTTTCTTCCTGATTACCAAATCTAAACTCTATTCCTTTTTTTTTTTTTTTTTTTTTTTTTTAGACAGAGTCTCAAGCTGTTGCCCATGGTAGAGTGCTATGGAGTCATAGCTCACAGCAACCTCCAACTCTTGGGCTTGAGCGATTCTCTTGCCTCAGCCTCCCAAGTAGCTGGGACTACAGATCCCACCACAATGCCTGGATATTTTTTGGTTGCAATTGTCATTGTTGTTTAGCAGGCCTAGGCCAGGCTCAAACCTGCCAGCTTTGGTGTATGTGGCCGGTGCCCTACTCACTGAGCTATGGGTGCTGAGCCAAATAAAATTATTTTGAGGACAGTAGAGATCGTCCATGAGTGATCCAGTCTCAACCTAGACTCTAAGGGCTCAGAAGCAGAGCTCCTGTTTAATATGGAGTATAGGTAACACACAGTCCTCTAAACTCACCTATTTTTGCACAGTGATTATGTTTTGAGAAGTAATAATGCCTGAGTGTGGGAGTAACTGTTAAAACTCAAACAAGGTGACCCCTAAACTGGTAACAAAAATAAAGGTAGGGGGACTATATTACATTGAAAAGTTTCTCTGCAGAGTAAAAGAAACAATCAACAGAATGGAAAGGCAACCTACAGACTGGCAGAAAATATTTGGAAGTTATTTATCTGGTAAGGGGTTAATATCCAAAATATACAAGGAACTCCTACAACTCAACAGCAAAAAAGTAAATAACCCAACTGACATTTTTTGAACTGACATTTCTTAAGCAAAGACAGGTACACACAAAAATGCTCAATGTTGCTAATCATTGGGGAAGCGCAAATCAAAACTATAATGTGGTGTCACTCAACATGTCAGGAAAAATCACACATGTTGGTGAGGTTGTGGAGAAACAGGAACTCTTGCACACTGTTGGAGGGATTGTAAAATGGTGCATCCACTATGGAAAACAGTATAGAAGTTCTTCAAAACATTAAAAGCAAGTTTCATAATTTTCTTTATATTAGATCTTTCATGTCTTTTCTTAGATATATTCCCAGGTATTTCATCTTCTTTGGTGCTATTATAAAAGGAATAGAGTCTTTGCTTTTTGTTCTTGGCTTGACAATTGTTGGCATATATAAAGGCTACTGATTTGTGGGTATTGATTTTGTAACCTGAGACACTGCTATATTCCTTCATCATTTTAAAGAGCTTTGTAGTTGAGTCCCTGGGGTTTTCCCAGGTATAAGATCATGTCATCTGCGAAGAGGGAGGGTTTGGCCTCTTCTGTCCCCATTTGGATTCCTTTGATTTCCTTCTCTTGCTTGATTGCGATGGCTAGGACTTCCAACACTATATTAAATAGCAGTGGAGACAGTGGGCGTCTTGTCTGATTCCAGATTTCAGTGGGAATGCTTTCAGTCTTACTCCATTTGATATGATATTGGCTGTGGATTTGCCTGTAGCCTCTATCAGCTTAAGGAGTGTTCCCTTCTAAGCCTATTTTCTTGAGTGTTTTTATCAGGAAAGGATAAAACTTTGAGAAAGGAAATAGCAGAAGACGTCAACAAATGGAAGAACATACCATGCTCATGGCTGGGAAGAATCAACATTGTTAAAATGTTCATACTACTGAAAGCAATCTATAGATTTAATGCAATCCCCATCAAAGCACCAAGGTCATACTTTAAAGATCTTTTAAAAAAATGGTACTTTGATTCATATGGAACCAGAAAAAACCCCGAATAGCAAATACAGTTCTTAGAAATAAAAACAATTCTGGAGGCATCACGTTACCAGGCTTCAGGTTATATTACAAGGCTATAGTGATCAAAACAACACAGTACTGGCACAAAAATACTGTGTTTCCCTGAAAATAAGACACTGTCTTATATTTATTTTTTCTCAAGAAGACACACTAGGGCTTATTTTCAGGGGATGTCTCTGCACCGAAATGCATGGTGTGGCTATGCAGATACACCATGCCCATCACTAGGTCTTATTGTTGGGGTATGGCTTATATTTAACAAATGCATAGAAATCCTGCTAGGGTTTATTTTTTGGGTAGGTCTTATTTTTGGGGAAACATGGTAGAGACACAGATCTAAGGAATAGGATCGAGAATGTAGAGATGAATCCAGCCACATTCATATATGCCAGCAATTGTCATTTAATCGTTGACAAGCCTAACAAAAACATGCAATGGGGAAAAGAATCCTTATTTAACAAGTGGTTTTGGGAGAACTGGGGTTATCCACATGCAGAAGACTGAAACTGGACTTGCACCTCTCGCCATTGACAAAAATTGATTCTTATTGGATAAAAGGTTTAAATTTAAGACATGAAACAATAAAAATGCAAGAAGAGAGTGTGGGGAAAACCCTTGAGAGATATTGGCCTGGGAAAAACTTTATGAGGAAGACCCCTGCTAGCAATTACAGCAACACAAAAATAGATAACTGGGACTTGATTAAGCTAAAAAGGTTTTGCACAGCAAAGAGTACAGAGCAAACAGCCCTCAGAATGGGAGATTTTTGCATGCTATGAATCTGACAAAGGCCTGATAATTAGAATCTACAGAGAACTCAAAGGGAGAGCATGAGGCAGGTTCTCACCTAATGTGCAATAAGAAAAGTGCAAACAACCCTCTCTATACGTGAGCAAGAGATTTGAACAGAAACTTCTCCAAGGATGACAGACGAATGGCCAACAAACATATGAAAAAAATGTTCATATTCTTTAATCATGAGAGAAATGGAAATCAAAACTGCTCTAAGATATCAGCTACTCCCAGTAGGATTAGCCCACCTCACAAAGTTCCAAAACACCAGATGCTGGTGTGGATGTGGAGAGAACAGAACACTTCTACACTGCTGGTGGGATTGCAAACTAATAAATAAAGCCTTTTGGAGAGAAGTATGGAGAATCCTCAAAGATCTAAAAGTAGACCTTCCATTTGACTCTGCAGTCCCATGACTAGGTATTCACCCAGAAGAACAAAAATCATTTTACCACAAAGACATTTGCATTAGAATATTTATTGTGGCTCAATTCATAACTGCCAAATAGTGGAAGTAACTTAAGTGCCCATCGACCCATGAATGGACCAACAAACTGTGGTATATGTACACCATGGAATACTATTTAGCCATTAAAAAGGATGGAGACTTTACATCTTTTACATTTACCTGGATGGAGTTGAAATACATTCTTCTTAGTAAAGTATTGCAAGACTGGAAAAATAAATATCCAGTGTGCTCCATACTAATATGAAATCAATACATAAACAGTTACATGCTCATAAGAACAATAGAGCACTACTATAGTCCAGACTGAGGGTAGAGGGAAGCAGGAGAGGGGAGTGGGGAAGACGTATGGCAGAAGGAGGGAGGGCAGGAGGTGGGATCTCACCTAACGTGCACACTGTGAGGGTGTATAACATGCCCTCTGGGGCGTCTACAAATGGAACTTCACCCTGGAGGTGAGAACAATGTAACCTAAACATTGTGCTCTCATATTAATTTGAATAAAATTAAAAAAAAATTAAAAACAAGGCTGGGCATGATGGCTCATGCCTATAATAACAGCACTCTGAGAAGCTGAGGTGAGTGGATAACCTGAGCTCAGGGGTTTGAGACCAGCCTGAGCAAGAACGAGACCTTATCTCCACTAAAAATAGAAAAAACTAGCCAGATGTTGTGGAGGATGCCTGTAGTTCTAGCTACTTGAGAGGCTGAGGCAAGAGGATCACTTGAGCCCTAGAGTTTGAGGTTGCTAAGAGCTATGATGCCAAGGCACTCTACCCAGGGTGACAGAGAGACTTGTCTCAAAAAAAGAAAAAAATTAAAAACAGAGCTACCATATGATTTGGCAGTTCCATTACTGAGTTTTTATCCAAAAGAATTAAAATCAGGATCTAGAAGAGATCTCGGCTCTCCCACGTTTCATGCAGCTCTATTTACAACAGCCAAGATGTGGAAACAGCCTAAATGTCCATTGATGTATGAATGGATAAGGAAAATGTAGTCTATACACCCAATGGAATATTACTCGGCCTTAAAAAAGGACATCTTGCCTTACATGACAATAGAGCTGAACGTGAAGACGTTGTGCCAAATGTCACACAAGACAATAATGCATGATCCCACTCCCTGAGATCTCTCAACAGTCAAACTCATGGAAGCTGAGAGTAGAATGGTGGTTGCCAAGGGGCTGGGGGAAAGGGGAAAGGGGGGAATAGCTGTTTGATGGGTATGAAGTTTCAATTATGCGAGACCAGTTCGTCCCAGGGCTGTGCACAGCATCGTGCAGCTAGTTAACTGTACTGTATTGTGCGCTTAAAGTTTGTTAAGGGGCTACGTCTTATGTGAAGTGTTCTTACTACCACCGTAATAAAAGTAAAACGGCGCGTAGGCACTGTGTGTTGGGCACCACGCAGCCTGGGCCACGAAGGCAGAGAAGTGCCCCACGTGCCTTCCCCAGGCTCTGGAGAACACATTTGTGTGAAAGCAAATCATATCTGCCACACACTTAATATAGTCAAGAGGCTGAACACAAGCGTGGCTGCCTTCCTAACAGCAGCAGAAAAAGAGCTGCAAAATTTCCAAAGTCCTTTAAGAAAAGGTGGTTTTCTAGTCCCATTCTGCAGGATCATTGCCATCACCATCACCATATCCTCACTGCGCATAAGCCCCTGGGGGAGGAAGGAGTGGGTGGAAGAATAGTTTACCTACTTTCCAAAGCAGCATAAGCAGTTTTCATTCTGGATAAAATTGTATATTAGGCAAAAAAATTATTTTGTTTTGTTTTAGGGCTTTCTGCCCTTTTCTTTTCTCAGATGTGAGGTACTGTCTCCTTCTAACCATCATCCCCTAGAGAATTCTTCTCTAGAGAATTTGTTCATTCATTCATTCACTCATTCATTTGTTCATTCATTCATATAATAGACACTTACTGAGTTCCTTCAACACTATGTCTGGGAAACACAAAACTAAATAAGATGTGGTCATTAACTCTCCAGGCTGGTCTAAAGAAGTGAGAAGATTATGAGAGCAGGTAAAAAAAAAAAACATAAGCAAAATATTTGCCAAAGGATCTACAAATCACCAATATTCTAGATAAAAATTGAAGGTGGTAATTAACTACAGAGACATTCAGCATGCCAGATGGTGAGAGCCAAGACTGTTACTCAACTCTGGAGTATTTAGCGTCGTAAACTCTGAAAAGTAAGGAAAGAACATAATATGTAATGAATTCCTATTGTCTCACAGATTTCACACACATCATCCCTGTTTAATGATGTGGAGACAGAAGGTCACAAAAGAAGTGACATGACAAAAGTCCGTAGTAACGGAAGAGCTGGGATTTGAACCTGGGTCTGCTGAATCTGAGTCCAAGCTCTTTCTCCTTCATCACACTGCCCGTTATGCAGCCTTGCCTTGGACTCTGTGAGAGGTGAAGGGAGTTTAGGACAGTTTAGGACAGGGAGCCCTCCCAACCTCCATTTGGTCGTCAAGCCAGCCAAATGCATGGAAGGCTGGCTGTGGGAAGTGACAGCCACACTATCATGTCCTCCTCTGGCAACTAAGAAAGCAAACTGGAGGATTAGCTGGTGGGCTGGACAGGTGCAGGGGCCGTGGCTTCACAGATGCCATCTTCAATGGGAGCAAGTTAGATCCAGTGACTGTCATTACTTTCCCTGCCTAAGTCATCAAACCTTGGTGCTCCATCAGCTCCCACACAACTTACCGGAAGTCTTGCTAAAACTCCTTCAGGACAGCGGGCAAACTTTGTATTTATTTGTGCCCCCTGTTGTACCCAACATGATAACATTCACTTAATAGTTCTGTGGGGGATTAGTAAGTGGGCTTTGTTTTGTGTTTTGATAACTAGCAGAAATTACTTGAATATTAAAAATTAAAACTTCTTCAAAAATCTCTCGGCAAATTCTAGACACTCTGTATTCTATGTTCTTCCAGAAATGTCCTCTGCTACACTAAAGAGCTAAAAATTATTATTTCATGACTAAGTTGGGTTTTCTCACAAATAAGACTTGGCTCTTCAGCTCCACTCTGAATGTTCTGTTGACGCTGACGGGAAGGGTTGTCTTGATAACAAGGAAATACATGATTCACCGGAAAACCTCCCTTAACTCCTTGCCTACCGACACTGCCGTGGTTGTCTGTTTTGAGATGCCTACGAAATAAGGGAGTTTCCAGGATTGTTTTGATTCCTTTTCCCTGAATCTCCCTCCTACCTGGACTCTCCTCTCTGTAAATTTCACATTTTCCATAATTGAAAACAAAACCAAACAAAAACTACAACAGGATATACATCGTCCCAACCCAGAACGCCTTGCATAGGCCACAGTTAGCATTTCAGAGTCGAATACACACGAATGCTCAATCCACGTAACATTTCCTTTCTCTGCTTGGAGACTTTGAAACTCAAGACTCACAACATACATTCCAAAGTCTGCTTTTTGGCAAGCAGACACCAAACATATATTGTCTAGCCCTGGGAGAAAAAAAAAAATAAAAAAAATATTTTTCTTTTCTCTTCTCAGAGTTGCTGGGGCTTCTCTTTTCTACCCGTGTTCTGGTTCCCAGGCCTGGGCCCGGCTTCTAATTCATGTGTCATCCCAGCCTTGCCAGGGCCTTTGTGGTCCATGTATGGGCTGTGTGGGTAGTGGTTTGCTGAGTGAGACTCAACTCAATTTCCCAGAAACTGTTCTCCCTGCCTACTTCCAAATCCTGATCTGTCTGCTTTCTGTTTAGTGATGGCACAGGTGAGGACAGAAGGCCACTACTGGAGATGGGTCGGGCCTTCAGTAGCATGCATTATTTTATCAGGCCAGTTGACTGCAAGTCGGTAAATACAGAGAGCCATGTTCCGAGGTAGAAAGATGTAAAGGACAGTAATAAAAGTAATAGTGCCTGATTCAACTCTTTAGGTACCTCGAGTTAAATCAAAGAAAAGGAAGACAGAAATGTCTAGAGGTTAGAGAGTGGAGCTTACAATTTTGCCTTGCCCCAGCGTCCTGGTGAGAGTGACAGACATCTCCAATGCTTCCACCTGGCAGGCGGTGGAGGTAGGTGGGCACACAGATCACCCACGTCAGACATTTCAGGCTGTTCTCTTTTCACTCTTATATCTTCAGTGAAGTGAGGGTTTCAAAGTTGTGTGCCTGGTGTTTTCTTGGTGAAATCCTTTATAAATTTGCATCTCGTTGATACTTCACTCTGGGGTATCTATTAAAATTCAAGATAGATCTGGATGATAAGTTTGGTCTAGAGACAGGTCTCTGTGATGTGTGTGCATGTAGGTAGACATGTGTATACACACACACACACACTGTTCCTATTCTATCTTCCTAGAGTCATAAAACATGATTATTCTGACCCGAGTCACTTGACCTTTATTTAATGGAAAAAATTATTTTTTTCTACGTTGGGAAATATATATACAAGCATGTATGTATGTGTATATGTACATATCTGCTATATGCATATGTATCTATCGGGGCTAAGCTGACTCCTGAGGAAGAAGAGATTTTAAACAGAGAGAATTCAGAAGTATGGTGAAAGGAAAATGGATGCCCAAATGAGCAGTCTTCTGGAGGAGCAGTTCCTAGCAGGGCCCGCTGCATACGAGCATTGCCCTGAGACTGGGCCAGGGCACAGAGCAGACGGCCTTGGGCTGGAGAACGGGTATTGAGGTTCCATCTAAGGAAAATCAAGGCCCGAGAAGGCAAATAAATCCTCCTTCCTCCTGTCTTAGCTCATGTAATAGAGATGTTCATTGTTCTAAAATGAAAATAAATAAAAACCATGGCTATGAAGGCAGCCACACGTTGAGTCCTCCTAGTGAATTATCAAACCAGAGGAACCAGAGGAACCATTGGTCTTAGGGCCTCTGAACACGGTATGGGCACCACACAGGCAGGACGTCTGTAGTGGAAATCTGGCCAACTTTGCTGTCCTTTAAGATGGTCCTGGCTACTTTTTACCCTTTGAATTTTCATATTAATTTTTATATCAACTCAATTTCAACAAAATTCAGCCTGTAGGAATTTTATTTGATCTCTGCCTATTTGATTTTATCAGATCTCATTGCTAGGCGCTGGGTGGGGCGAGCTCTGACTGTGATTTATTACAGCAAGAGGGTAAAGCGGAAAGTTGTTTGACAGGGAAAGGGTACCAAACAACAGGACTCCAGACAAAATGAGCAAAGGGAAAATGTGCACGGGGTGAAGTCAGGAGGAAACTGGGCCTCGGCTTCCAGCGATCCTTTTCCAGTGGACTCCGGCGGAGTCACATCGGAAATGTGTAATTCTCCCCGTGTGTTATGACAACGTGGATAAAGTAGTGTCCCTCAAGGAGGCTCCTTAGAGACTCAGTGCCCGGGGTGCTCACGGAAGACTGTCACGTGGGCACTCTGCCTGGCACGCACCCAAGCTGCAGACTCCAGAGGAAAGCAAATGTCCAGCGTAAGTCATACTGTTTGTACAAACGGTTCAAACACAGTGAACCACCCTCATCCATTGGGGTAACATTGGCATCCAGGTCCCCAAATCTAAGTTCTCACATGCCAGCCAACAGCCAGCCTTCCACGCAGGCCTATCAAAGGCCACATTCTCAGGCCTGCTTTGTTAACTCTTTCATGAACAGGTACCAAGAAGGATAAGTTAGAGCCATCAAACAAAATAGTTCAGAAATAGAGCTCCACACAGATGGTCACCGATATGCAACAAAGGTGCCATTGTGACACAATGCTATGTTTAGTAAATGATGTAGGAGCATTTGAGTGTCTATGTGGAAAAAAGTAAATCTCGGCAATTGCCCAAATATCAGTTCCAGATGGATCAAGGTAATGTAGCTGGAAGAAAATGCCATGGAGAATATCTTCATGACCTGGTAGGCAAGGCGCTCTTAAAAGAGCAGGAAAAGCACCATTGAAGAAAAGACAGGTATGTTGGACATGAGTAAAATTGAGAGCTCAGTTTCAACAAAGGATATCACTAGGGGAATAAAAGAAATAAACCATCGAAGGTGAGGAGGTCTTATAAATATCATTATCTGTAAGTGGCTCAAAGGCAGACTATATAAGGAACTCCCACAAATCAAAAGACAAGGAAAGACAATGTAATTTTAAAAAGCTGACAAAAGACTTAACCAGGTAAGACGTTTTTAAAGGAGGATAGCCATGTGGCCAGTAGACATATGAAAAGGTGATTATATGAGTTTCCTTTTGCTGCTGTACAAGTTATCACAAACTTAGTGACCTATGACATACTCTTTGGAACATTCTTAACAGAAATGTGCACCAGGGTTCACCAAGAGTCCTGTCCTGGCGTGTATACTGTGGATTATTCATAAGAGCTCCAAACTGGGAACTGTTCAAATGTCCAGCAATGGTAGAATGACTAAATACATAATGGTGGCATGTTCATACAATGGGATAAACAGTAATAAAAATTAAGGAATTATTGCTTATCACTACCCGTAACTACATGGACGACTCTCCCAAGTACAGTCATGCATCGCTGAATGACAGGGGGACCTTCTGAGTAATGTGTTGTTAGATGATTTTGTAGTGATCACAGGGAGCACGTACACAAACCGAGATGGTGTAGCCCACAACACACCTCAGCTGCATGGTACGGCCTGTTGCTCCTCAGCCACAAATCTGTGCAGCATGTTGTTTTACTGAATGCTACAGGAAATTTAACAATGGTATTTGTGCATCTAAACAAAAATACAGTATAAAACATAAAACGTGGCTCACCTCTCTAGGGCACTTACCATGAATGGAGCTTACAGGACTGGGAGTCATTCCGGGTGAGTCAGTGAGTGGTGAGGGAATGTGAGGCCTGGGCCTCACTGTGCTGTAGACTTTATAAACTCTGTACACTTAGGCTACACTGAATTTATAAACAAAATTATTTCTTTCATAATAGATTAATGCTTATGTAATCATTTTACCTTATAAACTTTTACATTTTTTAACTTCTGCACTCTTGTAATAATACTTAGCCTAAAACACAAACATATTGTACATCTGTATAAAAACATCTTTTCTTTGTATCTTTATTCTATAGGCTTTTTTCTATTAAAAATTTTTATTTATTTATTTTTTGAGACAGAGTCTCACTATGTCGCCCTATATAGAGTGCCATGATGTCACAGTTCACAGCAACCTCCAGCTTTTGGGCTTAAGTGATTCTCTTGCCTCAGCCTCCCAAGTAGCTGGGATGATAGGCGCCCACCACGAGGCAATTTTTTTGTTGTAGTTGTCATTGTTGTTTGGCAGGCCTAGGCTGAGTTCGAACCTGCCAGCTCTGGTGTATGTGGCTGGTGCCCTAACCACTGGTGTGGAGCCTTTATTTTTATTTTTTAGTTTCTAAACTTTTCTGTTGAAAACTAAGACAGAAACATATGCATTGTTTATAAACAAACAAACAAGTGCATTGAGATTGATTCCAGGATCAGAATCATCAATATCACTGTCTTCCATCTCTAATCTTGTCCCATTGAAAGGTCTTCAGGGGCAATAACATGCATGGAGCTGTCACCTCCTATGGCAACAAGGCCTTTTTCTGGAAAACCTCCTGAAGGACCTTCCTGAGACTGTTTTACAGTTGATGTTTTTAATAAGTGGAAGAAATATACTCTACAATAACAATAAAAGTACAGTATAATATATACATAGTTACATAGTCGTTTATTATCACTGTCAGGTATTATGAAAGGTACACGATTATGTGTGCTATACTTCTACATGACTAATAACACGGTAGGTTTGATTACAGCAGCATCTCACAAACTCGAGTAACTTCCTGCACTGTGATTTATGATGGCTGCGGTATCACTGGGCAACAAGGTTTTTTCAACGCCATTGTAATCTTATGGGACGGCTATTGCATATGTGGTCTGTCGCTGACCCAAATGCGATGTGGTGGATGACTATAACACGGCGTGGATGCATTCAGAAATGTGCCGTTTACGTAAAGTTCAAAAATAGGCAAATTTAGAGTACGGTGTTAAAAGTCAGAATGGTGGTCCCTTTGGGAGATGGTAATGAAAAGGGAAAGGTTTGGTGGCACTGGTGATGTTCTATATTTTGAAGGGGGTCTGGTTACACAAGGGCATTTGTTCTAAGAAAATCTATCACATTTGTTCACTCAAGATTTGTGAACTTTTCTAGGAAATGCTATACTGCAGTAAAATGAAGAGTACACCATAAGGAAATAAAAATGCATAAAGTCCTTTTCAGAAATCTTTGGAAGCGAAGCAGTTATTATCAAGTAAACTTTCCCCTTCCCCCTCCACCCTGGAGTTTTTCAGTTGAAGAAAAAATTTATTTCCTTTTTGGGACCGTCACACTCTTGGGTTGAAGGCTGAGTCCGATTTTAAGTTTGCAGAGTAACTGGAAAGTTGAGAATATCCTTTCAGGAAATGGATCTTGAATTGTTTGAATGTGTTTCACAGGTTATAAAAACAGTCTTGGTGGGAATTTTAGCTTTGGCATTTAATCTACTGCCAACTGCGTTTGACTTAGAAACTCCAGTGACTGATCATCTCAGGCCCTGACCGGGAGACCCAGATGAGTTTGGAAGTTCAGACACAAAAGGGATCAGTTACTAGTGAGCCGGTGTCCCTTTGTTGTGGCTTCTCAATAATGCAGATCTTCCCAGTGGGGCTCTCCTCTGCGTCTGACTGGAGATGTTCTTTTATTACAAGATTCCATATAACACAGAAGAGCGGCTTTTAATCTCAATGCACTTGTTTATTTATAAATATGGTTTAAGAAACCCTGTGGTGATAGATAGAAAACAAAACCCCAGCAAAGACCAATTCCTTCCTTTGGGGATAACAGTCTCAGAATTTACAGAGAATTTAAGAACCATTTAGTCAGCCACGCAGCCAGAGTGCTGAGGGGGGACCGTATTTCATGTTTGCATGTAAGAAAGCTTCCATTTCAGTTCCTTAAAGGGAAATTTAGGAATAGCAGGAGGGTAACTTCTGCCCTTTTTCTCATTCACCTTCACTGGGTGACTTTTCTACTCAGTAATATTGGGAGAAAGCACTGAGTGCTCAGCAGGTTGGTCCCCTATGCCTAGGGTGACCAGATTTTAACATCGGTCAGGCGGGACAACATGGCTGGGGGACCGGGTGGGGGACGGGGCAGGAGGGCAGGGCCTGACAACAATGCAAACTTTGATAAGCAGTTCTCGATAATCACTTCTCAGCAATTATTTGTTATTATTACAGTTTAACATTATAAAATTAACACAAATAATATAAAACTCATATTCTGGCGAAATAGCCATATGACAGCTGAAAACCGTATATTCCTTTCCTGTTCTCCTGTGCGTTTGTGCATTCTTTCCAAAAATCGAGACTTTTTTAAAACACTGCTGGACATGGGACAAATTGTTGAAAAGTGGGACATCTGGTCACCCTACCTATGCCGCTCAGAGCAGAATGTAGGTCTCTATCGCTCACCCCGTGGAGCACTTCCCAACAAGGTGCTGTCTCAGCAGCGAGGCGGGCTTATGGCTGTGTGAACTGAACTCAGAAGGTACTAGGAGGTTGATTTGGGCTTCAGATGAAGCTGCCTTCGTCAGCAATAAGTCTCATATAGTAAAACCTCTGAGCTGACACCTCCCTGCACTGACCCCCCCTTTAAGCTGACCTAATTCACATAGACTGGGCGTATACCACATGTGCTCAGTAGAAGTTCCTTATGTCAACCACCTCCATATGTTGACCAGTTTGTTACAGTCCCTCGGGTGTTCAACTTACAGAGGTTCTATTGTATTTGGATTTCTTTTCTCCTGATTTTGTTCCTCTTTCCGGGTTGGGCTCATTCTACTTTGACTTCAGATGGCCACACTATGCCCGTCCCAGGATCATGCTGCTCCTTCCGTGAGGCTCAGGAGGCGTGGCCATATTACCCTGAAATTTGAACAGATTAGTCCTTTAGAAAGAAAAAAGTAGCATTGCTTAGTGTTAAGGTGGGGAAGAAAAGAAAGCAAGGAATATACAGAGAGAAACAAGAATAATAGAGGAGTTTGTCTTAGTTGCACCTGTGTAACAAAGCGCCACAGACTGGGTGGCTTTAAACAACAGAATTTATCTTCTCACAGTTCTAGAGGCTGGGAAGTCTGACATCAGGGTGTCAGCATGGTTAGGTTCTGGTGAGGGCTTTCTTCCAGTTTTCAGACTGCCAACTTCCCACTGAATCATTTTTTATAAGGGCACTAATCTTATATACGAGGCCTCCACCCTTATGACCTAATCACTTCCCATAGGCCCCACCTCCAATACCATGATATTGGCAATTAGGATTTCAACAAGTGAATTTTAGGGGAAACACAATATTCAGACCATAAGAGAGTTAAACATTGAATGCTAGATTCAGGAATTCAGATGCCTGGAGTGTTTCCATCCCCGCCCCCCAGACTGGTTTATTAGTAGTTCTGCTGTTCAAATAGTATGAGGAAAATGACTATTATTTTTCGTATTATATAGGTAACGTTAATATAGAAGACTCAAGCAACAGTATAAAGAAGAAAGTTAAAAATCACCTGAGATCTCCCCAATAGAGTACCTACCCAATATTTTAGGAAACATTTTTCAGAGAAGGGACTTGAGAGTTTTCTGGGGTCCAGGAAATGTCTTACATATTTTTATCAGGTTGGCAGTCATATGGGTGTGTACAAAATAAAAATTCATCAAGCTGAATGCTTAAGATTTGTGTACTGTACTGTACTTATTTTATGCTTTTCAGGTATTTGTCTCTGTGTATAATTTTATAGGAATAGAATCATACTGTCTATACTGTTTTGATCAATGTTTTCCCAAGGAATCATACAGAGATTTTCCTTAGCAATACATTTACTTATACATCTTTGTCTTAGGGCAAGATTTAGAACGTTAATAAAACTATGCTATGTTCTGAATTTTTGTGTCCCTTCTTTCCCTCAAAATATATATGTTGACACCTAAGCCACAAGGTGATGGTATTAGAAGGTGGGAAACTTGGGGGGTAATTAGGTCATGATAGCAGAACACTTAGGAATGGGGTTAGTGCCCTTAAAAAAGAAGCTGAGGGACCTCCCTTCTACCATGTGAGGAATCAGTGGCAAGACACCATCTATGAGAGAGCTGGCCCTCACCAGATCTGCTAGTGCCTTGATCTTGGACTTCCTAGCCTCCAGAGCTGTGAGGAATATATTTTTATTGATTATATGCTACATAGTCTATTGTATTTTGTCACAATGCCCCCAGTGAACTAATATAAAATAGTTAATGAAAATAAAGATTTTAGGGAAATAATAGGCATTCTCACAGCATCCTAGTCCAATTATATACATTTCTTATTTTTCAACTTTTTTTTTTTTTTTTTGAGAGAGAGTCTCACTTTGCCACCCTCAGTAGAGTGCCCAGACATCATAGCTCACAGAAACCTCAAACTCTTGGACTCAAGTGATCCTCTTGCCTCAGCCTCCCCAGTAGCTGGGACTACAGGTGCCTACCACAATGCCCAGCTATTTTTAGAGACAGGGTATCTATCACTCTTGGTTAGGCTGGTCTCGAACTCCTGAGCTCACGTGATCCATATGCCTCAGCCTCCCAGAGTGCTAGGATTATAGGTGTGAGCTAATGCTCCTGGCTTATTTTTCAACTTCTTAATTGTCGTTAAGCAAATCTTCTGGGCCTTCTTTAATTTATCTTACTTGCTATTAATTTGAGAAACTAAGACTTTCATAATGATCTCAGAGGGTAGCTTTATGGTTTCCACCAGACTGTTTCCTCACTGAATGGCGATTTATTGAGGGCTAAACAAATCCATGGAGCTCCCCTGGTGCGGGTTTTGTGCTGCACAATGCAGCCATGCCCGTAAAGCCCAAAGCAGGAGAATGAGTATCAGCCAAGGTGACCTGCATCTTGCCAATAAATTGAAATCGCTGGTTTAATTATGAGGGCAAATGGCAGATACCTTTTCTTACCATCCTAGGAATTCATCCAGTGAATCTTTGTTGATTAAGAATCTAATATGTGCACCACTGGGTTGGATGCTGAAGATGTGATAATGAATGTGACATTTGTACTGGACACAGTGGACAGAGTCCAGTGTAAAGTGGATTGTAGAGGTGCCCCTTTTGAAATAAAAGTTCCTAAGATGGACTTAGCCTATGATCACCCAAGATGAGGGTTTGCTACCAGGGTAATTTTACCACCACAGTAGTGGATGCCAGCAGGAAGGAAATGTGTAGAATTAGAATGAGTTTGGGGAAGCAGAGGGACAGCTGCTGGTTGGAACAAGGTGAAGTGAGCCAGTAGAAGATCACAAAACCAGTCTTTGTTGGTAGAAATTTGAGACCTGGGCAACAAAAAGAAGTGAATATGTATAAAGGTGATGGGAAATTAAAGTCCTAAAGAAGAAAAAGAAAGAAGGGTAAAGAGGGGGTGGGATAAAGTCAGGGTAACTATTGGCATCTGAGGTTTGATGTAGGGTTGAGTACAGGAGGCTAAATGAAAGAAGAGAGCAGATAGTAAAGGTGAGAAAACTTGACTGTATAGTGAATGTGGCTGCACCTCTGGAACCAAGAAGGACCTGGTTGGATCTACAGTGTTTCCCTGAAAATAAGACCTACCCCCAAAATAAGCCCTAGCAGGATTTCTATGCATTTGATTTCTATGCCCTACCCCGATAATAAGACCTAGTGATGAGCATGGCTATACAGTGTATCTGCATAGCCACACCATGCATTTTGGTGTAGAACGATAAGGAAGACTGGAAAACCTTTTATCTGCCACAGCTCCTTTCTCCGAGCCAGGTGCATGGGTGGTAACCGCGGTTGCAGGCATCCTATTGCGCACATGTGAACGGCTAGGGGAAAGGAGTTCATGCATCACTAGCCCCACCAACAAGGTCAGCTCCCTCTGTCGGGTTCCAGAAGAAGATGACTTAACTGTATTTAAATAAATGTAGATTGTTGTATTATACTTAATACAAATAAGACATCCCCTGAAAATAAGCCCTAGTGTGTCTTCTTGAGAAAAAATAAATATAAGACAGTGTCTTATTTTCTCGGAACCACGGTAGTTTCGTCATAACAGCGGCCCAAGATAAATTGTACTTGATTCTGTTTTAAGTACCAGATCTACTAAAAAGAAAATAGAAGGTTTTATTTCTGGGTTCTGCATGCATAAACAAGGCTGGTCATCCTTCCAAAGAAAATATTGTTACCTTCTGGTATTTTCCTAGGTGCCCCCTCCTGTCCACTTATGTTACTTCTTGAATAGAAACAAAGGCAAGAAACATGAGTCTTTTCATGATCAGGATAGAACTGCTACCGAAGATGCATTAAAAATAGGACATAAAACACGTCAAAATATTAACCGCAGTTGGTGGGTGGTCTGGTTTGTAAATGGTTGTAGAATAAGCCTCTCATTGTCAAAGAGAAGAATGTGAAAACTAAACAAAAATCATGGCCCAACATAGGATACTTAATGTTAATCATTAAGAATGAGAAAGGGCATTTGAAGAAGTAAAGCATAAGTTAATTACTTTCTGCTGAACATTCATGGTTAGAATAACGGTTAATGATCTCGCCTTTCCTAACCCCTAACCTGACATCTAAGCCAAATATTTAGCATGAAAGAAATGCTAATAAGCTGTGCTGAGTTTGATCCCAGTGGAAATTTCATTTCTATTGTTTCTTAGAATAAGTGGATTTATCTTGGCTTCCATTGTTCAAGGAAACGCTTTGATTCCTGCCTTCTTTCCAGCCAAAGGCACGGGAAGAATTCCAGAATAGGAAGCAAGCTGTGTGTCCGTCTCTGTTGCAGACTTAGAGAGTTATTAGGAATTTCTGCTTCAGAACTGATGGGGGAAAGTGGAAGAAAGCTTATGACAAAAGAAGCAAGTAAAACTCAGACGCGTGCCATGCTAGCCTGCTCATTCAGGGCCGCAGAAACCAAGTTTTAATTCTGCTGAATGATGTGGAATATAAAATGTGAAATACACACATTTTAATTAAATTTCTTGTTCACAACAGCTTACCAGCGAGAGCAAAATAGAGAGAGAAAGCTATAGAAGGAATAGGAAGGCTTTTATTATGTTTCTGTTACTATGGAAGTAATTTCGATATTAAGTAGAGACATTTTCTATTATTGGTTTTGTAATCAATATGTTTGTTGTTGCCATATTATATATACGGCAGGTGGCCATATCCAGGGCTTTAGGTACCTAAATAATGATGCCATGCCCACTGGGTAAAATCTTGATCAAAACACAGGAAAACAGACCTCATTCTATACCTTAGAATAGTATGCTGGTACGATCACTGCGTGTTGAAGCATCTGCTTGTTGCTAAAATGCTTGAGAGATCTGTGGCCGTGAAATCTGAATGTTAAGAGCCCCATTTGTAAAGAAAAAGAAAAAAAGGAGAAGTGAGAGATGGAGGAGATGGAAAAGGGGGAGGAGAAAGAAGAAAGAAAGAAAGAGAGAGAGAGAAAGAAAAAGAAAGAAATTATAATCAACTCCCAGTGGTGGGATTCCTGGCACAGACAGGTGGGTCCCCTCACAACTTTGGACTCTTTAAAGCCAGCTCAGACGTCACCTTCCTCACCAGTCTTTCTATTTTGTGTCAAGCTCCCTTGTGTGTCTATTGGATTTACAGTGAGGGCCAAGCCAATTAATACATAATGGTTTTTTAATATATAATATCTGTTAGCTTTCTCTGTCTCATAAACTGTAACTTCATAAGGCAAGAAATCCTTCCTGGTCATCACAATGTCTATCAATAACATGTAAGCAGTAAGTGTTTAATTGTTCTGTAACTTTTAAAAAGTGACACTTTTTCATAAATTAGAAAAAAATTTTGTGGGGGACGGAGTCTTGTTCTGTTGCCTGGGCTAGCGTGCCAGGACTTCAGCCTACTTCACAGCAACCTCAAACTCCCGGTTCAAGCGATCCTCCTGCTTCAGCCTCCCAAGTAGCTGGGACTACAGATGCCTACCACCACACCTGGATAATATTTCTATTTCTGGTAGAGACAGGGGTCTCACTTTGCTCAGGCTGGTCTCTAACTCCTGAGCACAAATGGTCCTCCTGCCTCAGCCTCCCAGAGTGCTAGGGTTGTAGGTGGGAACCACTGTGCCCAGCTACACTTTATTTTTGTTGTTCCCCAAACACTGAGCTCCCCTCTTTAGAACGACCATCACCAGTTTCTCGTGTATCCTTCCAGAAAAACATGCTGCACGTTCAAGTAAATCACACGTCTGATTCCTTTCCCCCATTTTTACTCAATGGTATGGCAATATCTTTGACGCACTTTTTTGCTGTAATTTTTTGCCTGTGTAATGATTCCTGCAGTCAAGCTAACATACATCCGTGATCTCACATGGTTACCTTTTTTGTAAAAATCAGATGAAGATTACTGAGCCACGGAGCTCATGACTGGAGTTTTCTTCATCATTTGTTTATTAAATGACAAGCAAGGACATTTCAGGAAATTGAGGCTACGTTGGGTACCAGATATGAAAAGAGAGCAGAATCTTCTGAGATGCGTTCCTAGGGGTTTCCCCTCTTGTTTGGCAGTTGAGCCGGCTCCCATGGTGTGTGTCCCTTCAAATTCACATTCTGTATTTTACCAAGCCAGACTTTCCTCTGTAAGAAAAATACCTCCTATTTATGGGCTTTATATGCCTTTTTATATACCTTTGTCAACAAAGATATTGGATTTTCCTTTAAAATTATGTTCTAATGATTTGAAGTCCACGGCCAATGGAATAGGTCTTCATTTCTAAGGAGTTAAAAATGTCCCTTCTTAGCTCGGCGCCCATAGCACAGTGGTTACGGTGCCAGCCACATCCACTGAGGCTGGTGGATTCAAACCCTGCCCAGGCCTGCCAAACAACAATATCAACAACAACAACAACAATAACAACATATCTGGGCATTGTGGTAGGCCCCTGTAGTCCCAGCTACTTGGGAGGCTGAGGAGAGAGAATCACTTACACTGAAGAGTTGGAGATTGCTGAGTTGGTGAGCTGTGATGTTACAGCACTCTACTGTGATGGTGACATACAGAGATTCTGTTTCAAAAAAAAAGTTCGTTTTCTCCTGTCCCTGCTGTCAAAAATATACCAATGTTGCACATATTGTATTATAAATTATATACTCAATACATAAACCCAAGGAATAATTTGGGAAAAACAAAATGTTTCTGTATGTGTGGGAATGAAGATGCCCGTCATGATTGCTTAGGCTTGCCCAGCGCGAGCTTTGGCAGTCGGGTCTGCCCTGGTTACAGCTGGTGCTGCTGTGGAAGTATAAACTCAAATGCAGCCGGATGTAGCGGCTCACGCCCCTGAGCCCAGGACTTCGGGAGGTCTAAGTGGGAAGACTTAGGGTAACATAGTGAGACCTCCTAAAAAAACTTTAGAAAGGTTAAAGTGCTGAGAGGAGAGACAAAGGCAGAGAGGTCCTCTCCTTACAGCTCTACCTCCAAGTGCCTCAGAGAGAAGAGATGACCCCACCTGGTTGGCTTGACCCCGTATTCATATGGGGGCATTCTTGCCTTGTCCTCCATAGCTAAAGATACAGGGGAGAGTAAAAATATGAGGTGTTTGTTTTCTGTTTTGTCTTCTTTTGTGTATAATAAAACCTCCCTGAGTTTATGCTTGAGTATATTATTTCTTGAAAATCATTTAAATGTTTGAGCAGTACAGGGTATCCCAAAGGTTACCCATAAAGTTGTCATCCATGGAATCCATGCCATCCAGGAAATTGTAGCTACATGCACGTTTATTTACAAAATATTTACAAAAATATTCTCTATGTTTGGCCACCTCTTTGTAAAATTACAGAATGGAGTAAGGACATTTTTATTTTCCTTGATTCAGGACTGAAACCAGACTGCTGTCTGTTTTTTTGCAGTTTTTGGCCGAGGCTGGGTTTGAACCCACCACCTCCGGCATATGGGGCCGGTGCCTACTCCTTTGAGCCATAGGTGCCGCCCCTGACTGCTGTCTTTTATCAGCATCATCTTGGCACAATTTAGAAGAGTAAAAGGAAAAAATATAATGCTTGATTTTAATTTATCTTCTCATAAACGAGAGCAAAATATTGAGGAATTCCTAGGGTGAAGCTAATATTCAAAATATAGCTAAATGTAGGAAATTATAATGTAGCCTGAGAATAATTAGACTATTTGTGCTACTTCTTACCTGTCTCTCTTCATAGTCATTGGAGTGATATTTGTAAATTTTTTCTTGCCAACGTTTGAAATCCTTTCTTATGTGTGAGTTTTAGAGGCTGCAAAGGTCATGTGCTTTCCCAGACCCTGATGGGTACAGGACATTAGCTCAAGAACTCAGGGTCTCGGCTGGAGACTTTGATGGCAGATGGCAAGGCGGAGCCCGGCTGCCTGAGTCTGAGCAGCAGCTGCCTCATTTAGTAGCCCTAGGACCTTAGGCAAAGTCCTCTGTGAGCCTCAGTCTCCTAACCTGTAAAATGGGACAATTGCTTTCCTCAGAAGGTTATCATGAGCATTGGGTGAGAGATGGAGGGTGGGGGCATGGGAAGGGGTTGCCTAGAACCAGGCTGGATAGGTAGTAAGCTCACAGCAGGTGTGAACATTCATCATGTGGGGCCCATGATGCCACAAGACCAGGACAATAAGAATTCATCTGGCATTGGTAGTACCTTGTGCTTGATGTCTGGTGGTGACTTTGCACCTGAGCTGTTTCTTTTGTGGGTCCTGGTTCTGGATTCCTTTGGTTTTGTATTGTTTACCAAACACAGTTCTCCTGCTTTCTGGTCAGTGTTGTGGGCTACCCAGGACTCTTCCAGAAAATTCCTTTTTAGCTTTGAGTTTGCCAGAGTCCCTACCTGGATGGGTCCGGTCTGTGACAATCAAATGCATGCCTGAGTACTGTGTCAGACTATTTTAGTTCAGTTTCATTTACATGAACCTTTCTTTTCCCGATAAAAAGAGAGGTGACGTCTCAACAGAGGCCTATCTTACCTCTTGTTTGCATCAGCCACAGAGCCTGGCATTGTGTGGCCACCAAATCAGCACTGCGCTGCGGCCTCCTGGCACCTGGGCTGGCAGAGGAGGCCCAAGGGAGTATTTAAAGGCACACTGAATGAAGCAGGAAGGAACGCAGCTCAGTGGTTACTGCCTGACCCAGAGCTCCACAGCAGCGAGTGATGCTGTCAACCCTGCAAGATTCTCCCTTTCGACAGACTTCTGGATAAGGGAGATAGGAATTCCGGAATTATTTGTTACTTTTGATTGAGTATTCTGTAATTGTAGCCAGATATATTCTAACATTAAAATGAAGCATGTCTTTCCTAGAGTCTATGTTTTTTCCTTATTATTCATCTACTGCCAGCAAAGTACTTCTTGCCATTTTTTTGAGAAGTGATTTACTAAGTGTGCGTTACAAAGTTCGCCTGGAAATGAATATTAACTTACGAAGGTTTTGTACAGTTCGTTTTGTGCGAGCACCATTTTCTTCCCGATTCTGGAGAACCTCTTTCTGTGTGATAGTCAAACACCAAAACAGATGGAATAAGATGGATGGAATAAAAGTAAACGAAATACCAGACGGAGGCCTATCTTTTACATCAGAATGGAACTTTTTATAATGCTATTGTGTTAAGTTTTACACTGGTTAATTATCCATTAATTAAAGAATTTGGATTATACAGAATCAGAAAGTGAAAAATAAATGAAAACATTTTTTCTATTTTAATTCTGAACCTCGTCAATAGCCTGTTTTCATAGAGATATTTTACAAAGCAGCCTGAGTCAACACAGAGCAAGGAATTTGAATATGCAGAGAAAATCTTTGGAATGAGTTCTTTTCGAGCTTTTATCTGACCACCAGCCTGCAATATTGATCACAAGCCAGAACACTCTCTCTAGGTTGTCTTTCTTCAAGGGGTGTTAAATTGTAGTATAGCCAGGATGAAAAAAAAATTCAGATTTTAATAATATCCAGCCTTAGATGCCATCAGCAGGATGACATTTCCTGGAAAGAACTATGTTATTACAGTATTATTATTTGTAATGATTTGCTTGATATGATCAACAAAGAAAAAGTAAATTATCCAAATGGGACTTCTGGCAGGGAACTGTGTTCTCATTAAAGGAAGTCTTCCTACGCCAAATGCATTTGAGAAAACACTGAATATGAACTTGATGTTGGAAAGCAGGAGTTGTTCACAGAGACCGCAGGAATTTGTAAGGCTCAAGAATTTAGGTTTCACCCACTGGAGAGAATGAAACAGGCTGACCTTTGCCAAACTTCCTGGCAGCCTTAGCTGTGATTTATATTTAAGGAAAATTTAAAAGTCAAAAATAACATAATTTACATGATGTCATGTGCTTTGTCATTGCCATCTTTTACATCCTCAGACATAATGGCATAAACCGTGAGCTCTGGCATTTCAGAAAAAATACCAGGGAGAGAGTGTGTGTGGGAGGCAGACCATCTCAAACTCATTGCCAGGAGGTCATCAAGCTTTAAAGATAATAAGCTAGAGCTGATAGCCTTTGAATATGTTGCCAACTCTCAGTTTGGCAATGAGAAAAACGTGACACAAAAACTTAAACCAAGGCATTAGTGGGTTAGTTATGAAAGAGGCTATAGATCATTAAATAAAACCTACTCATTTTTATGGTTTGGAGAGTTGTCCTTTAAAAATATGTATGATGAAAACACAAGGAAAATTTAAGTTAGGTAAATGATGTTTATTCCAGCTAGAGTGCTGTGATATCATCATAGCTCACTGCAACCTCAAACTCCTGGGATCAAGAGATCCACCTTCCTCAATCTCCCCAGGAGCTGGGACTACAGGTGTGTGTCACCATACCAGCTATTTTTTTCTTTTCTTTTTTTGTAGAGGCAGGTTCTTACTTTGTTGTTCAGGTTGGTCTGGAACTCCTGACTTCAAGCAGTCCTCCCATCTGGGCCTCCCAAAGTGCTAGAATTCTAGGCCCGAGCCACTGTACCAGACCCAAGAGTCACATTTGTATATGGACATGTTATAAATTTACAAATTCATCAAAGGCTGCTGGTAGTGATGGTGGGGCCCACGTGAGAGGCAAGCACCTTGGATCGCTTTTTTAATTTCTTTCAAATTTACAGTGAATAAATTGTAATACGTTACTGGAAGACAGGCTCCATTACCTTTCTGTGTTAAAAGGTGTAAACAATGGTGCCCAGAGACGAGGCCACAGCAGGGATGTTCAGGCCAGCTTTATTGAAAGGGGAGGTTGACCTTCCTGGGCAGTTGGAGACCCCCTTTATATGGGTTACTGGGTGGGGGGTGGGCAAATTCCATAGCCTGCCTGGAAAGTTAGGGTCTTTGGTTAGAACTTCTCTGGGAAGGGGCTGTCCAGATCCTTTGTGTCTCTGGATCTGGACAGGAGGAAGAGGGGGAGGGTTTGTGTGTGGCTGCTGTAGGCCCCCAACATGTGTAAAGTTCTTTTCAGGGAAGTCTAAGGCACAGAGGAAATTGGATTGTGTTGGCAGATGTAAATCTCCCCCCTCCTCCTCCCTCTCTCACTCCTTCCCTCCCCACTTCACAGTCTCCTCATCCCCAGGCACAGAAGGAAGTTCCAGGAGGGTGCTAAATTGAGTCTCCTTTTTAGCCCTTAGGGGGAAGCACTCTGCACCTGCCCCCCACCTCCTTAAAAACAATAACTTACACCTAGTTCATGTTCTTTGACTAACTGTTAAATTGGAATATAAAAACAAATGGTTACAAATGAGATCTGAGCTTTGGGGCCTGCGGCTGCTATTTGCAGCGTCTTGGCCCTAGTGCTGGTAGATGAAGACTAGCCAGCCCAGGTTACCGTCACCACGGTTGCCGTCCAAACTTGGAGCTCTCAGAACCCCAAAGGACAGCATGGAGAGAGGTCTGGGAGTTCTTCTCTCTTGCCTGGTTGTTTCAGTTTTGACTGGAACAATGTACTCTTTCCACGGGTGGAAAAATAGTTATTTTCAGAATTCACTTGGGTAATTTTTTAACACCTGCATTAGGAAACGTTTATACTCACTCAAAATTTTCCACATTCTTCTGCATTTTCTTCACCTTATATATAAAATATTGTCTTCCCTTGGGGCTTTTCTCTTCTCACTGTGCTGTACTCCAAGTTCAGTTGTTACCTGTACGACTGAGTCTGGGGAAAGTTTCCCTTTTCACGATTGGGGCTGCTCCCAGAAGGCAGAAGAACCCCTGGAAGCTAGACTGCTAGATGTCCTCTTGTAAATTTCCAAGACCTTATTCATCGATTCTGCTGCACACAATTTTTTTTTTAATGTTATTGTCTCCAAAGACAGGATGTTTGTTTCAGCATGTAGCGTTTTATATTCTTTAAAATACAATATAACTTTCTGGTAACAACAACAATGCCATTTCTTGGGGAGGTTCCTAAAATTACATTAGCATCCACAGTTGTGGTACCCTAAGGTGCCTCTCACTAGCGAGCTTTGTCTTCTGTATTCAGAACACGGTGAACCACTGCATGGCTTTTAATCCTCTTATGGTCCTGGGACTTGGTTCAGAGCAGTGCATCAGTTGAGTCAATAAAGGCTAGTTTTGTTTTGTGGTTGCTGTTGCTCGTTGCACATTATTGGCGCAGGGATGGGAATGAAGCCAGGGAGCCTGACTCTAGCACCCATGCTCTGCACAGGGGGAAATGGAGGCTCAGTTTATATAACTTCCTAAGGTCCCACGGAAGGTGAGAGACTGTGCACTCGCATCCAGTTTCATCGAACTCCAAATGCTGCGTGTCTTTCATTGCGTCACCTGCGACCATAATGCCATGCCAGGATTTTACCAGCTAGTGGCAATGACAAGTCCACCCCACAAGAATCAACTCTAACCAGAGGTTGGGGTGAGGGAAGAACTAGGTAAGTAAAGACTGAAGTGAGTATGCTTAAAACAAGGGAGGATAGCAAGGCAGGAGACTTGGATTCTGAGGCAGCTATGTGGTCTCAGACAACTCTGTTCCTCAATCATGAGTTGAGGGTGTGAGCGGTAGAAGTCCCAGTGCTAACATTTCTGATTCTGGTTAAGGAAGGATGGAAGGAATAGTCATGAACTTGGATTTGAAGGCTGAAGGACAGTCTAGCATAGGGGAGCAACATAGTTTAAGCAAAGACTCAGAGATGAGTCCAGACAAGCTGTACTCCTGGAGCTGTAATTGACTCACAGTGTTTGTTCACAGCGCGGGATACTGTGCTTGGACGGATGGCTCAGAGAGATGGCTGTGTGGGAGTATCTGGAGATGCACGATTAGCCGACTCATCGCTTGGGATCTTGGCTCATCTAGTCTCCCACCCCCCATTAAAATCTCCCTTGCTGGCTCGGCGCCTGTGGCTCAACCGGCTAAGGCGCCAGCCACGTACACCTAAGGTGGTGGGTTCGAATCCCCAGCCCGGACCCGCCAAACAACAATGACGGCTGCAACCAAAAAATAGCCGGGCGTTGTGGCGGGCGCCTGTGGTCCCAGCTACTTGTGGAGGTTGCTGTGAGCTGTAATGCCATGGCACTCTACCCAGGGGGACAGCTTGAGGCTCTGTCTCAAAAAAAAAAAAAAAAAAAAAAAAATCTCCCTTGCTGTCCACTCTGAGCAGGTACATTGGAAATCTCATAATTCTTAAGATATAATGACATGTTTGGTGAAATGTGCTAAATGCTACAAAGAATCTTTTCCTCATTGACAAGGAAAAAGATCCAGTGTGGACTAGAGATTTGGACGTTCACCTGTGCTGAGTTAGTCTGAGCTTATCTTTCCTACTATCTTTTGGGCTGTCAAGTCAATTCAAGTAGCAGCTACAAAGAGCTGATTATGTATTCGATGTTATGGCTAAAAGCAACCTAATGAGTCATGGGGTAAAGGAATGTGAAACGACTGGAGAGGAACTGTGAGCAAGGGGATATGGGAAGTGAGCGATTAAACAGGCCAGGAAAGGAGGGGCTTCCAAAACAAGGGACTGTCCCTTGAAAGAAAGGAAGAGGAGCGAGGAGAAATGAGCCAGGTGAAGGGAACTGTGTGAGGCGAGGTGGGAAGTCTGATGTGCATGAGCTGATCGGGAATGATAAGACCTGCCTGACACGGAGGTCCTGGTGCCCAGCAACGTGGAGAAGGGACCCAGGTGAACACAGGCTCAGGTCTCATCATGGATCTTTACGTTCTGAGCAGTTTCTGAATTTTTAAAACATGTGAATTACTGTATCATGTCCTGAGACTCAGTGTGGGATTTTGGGAGGGCACGTAGGCTAGTAGGAATATATTATAGTTACAGGACAGAAAAGATGGAATGACGTGGCTGATTGAAATCAATTGGCAAACCGAACACATTTATGAGGTGAATGGGCTCAAACAACAGAAGGGTATAGGACAGAGTAGGGGAAGGGGAACCGAAATGTGGGTTTCATAAAGACTTTGGAATAAAATTGGATTGTAAAAATACATTCACGTTCAGTCAGAATCATCAGAGATGATTCAGTAGTTCAGGAAGTCAAAAATCAACTTTTATCGTGTTGTTCTATGTTGAAATCTTGTTAATTGTTCTTTCAATTAGAACTATTATAATTAGACGTACACACCCTGCTTAGAGGAAGGCACAGTTAAGTGATGGGTGTTTCTTAAGGTGCGTGGAGTACTATTAATCGTGGATGGGGAGGCTGCGCCCCCTTATGAAAATCATTTCAATAAATATTTAAAAGGTGATTCATTGTTTAAGAGTGGAAGTTTGTGCTTTTATGGTCTTCGTCTGAGGGCTCAGAATATTATTTATCAGACATGCTAAGTTAGTGAGTGCCCATTCCTTCTTTAACCATTTTTACCCGGTCCTGATTAGCCTTGGTACATTGTCGATGGGAGGAAGAGACTCTGTCTGAGTAGAATGCCGTGGGGTTGCTCAAGAATCTCAATAAGAAGACAGAACAACTAAGTTTTAACAGTTTTATGAGCGTACACACATTTTATCTTTATTAACTACATGCATAAATATGAGAGAGGCTGCAAGAAAACAAATCACGGTTTTTCAAAGTAGAAATCTTGGAGTTATTTTCAGCTCTTTTGCTTGCCTCCATCTGCTCCCAAACAACCCCCCCCGACCCCACCACTAACTCAACCTGTCATCAATTCTACAGAGACTACCTCTGAAAGCAGTTTGTTTGGCCTATTAGCTTTGGGCCTGTTAGCCCAAAGAATCTTCCCAAGAGCCCTGATGTCCCTGCAACCCTTCCAGGGTCTGTGAGGAGAACATGTTTTCCCAGTGATAGTAAAACATCATTTGCCTCTTTTACTCTTGTTCTTTAGTGAGTAGAAAACGGCATTTTTCAGAAACTACCAGATATGTGCTGTCCTGTTTCTGGTGGCTCCATGGAACGTGTGCTTAGATATTCTTGTGTTTTAAAATTTTCTCAATTTGTATTTACAAAACAGTAAAACTAGATAGATATAACCTACATAAATGAAAGTTCTCTGGGGACCCCAATAATTCATAAGAGTATGAGGAGGTCTGCGAGCAATTTTGTGAGAATTGTAGACCAGACCAATGCTTCCCCTAACTGGTCTTCCTCCTCTCCTGCTGCTCTGGTCTCACCTCTTGTCCTGATTAACCTGAATTTGTCCTCCACACTAGTGGTCGGATCATCTTCCTGAAGTAGGCCTGGTAGTTGCCATGAGTTTAGAACCTTCCAGAGACTCTCTCTCTCTCTCTCTCTCTCTCTCTCTATATATATATATATATATATATATTTTTTTTTTTTTTTTTTTTTTTTTGCAGTTTTTGTCAGGGGCTAGGTTTGAACCTGCCACCCCTGGTATACGGGGCTGGCACCCTACTCCTTGAGCCACAGGCACCACCCAACTCCACGTTTTTTTATGGAATGGTCCTATAGGCTAGCCTGAGAAGCTGTTGCAATCTGGCCTAAACCTCCCTTTCTAGTTTAATCTCCCACACACACTACTCTAACCTCTGGGCTTGGCCAAAGGCAGCAATTCACTGTTTCCTTTCTTAATACCTTCCTAATTAAAATGGATGATTCCAGAATCTGTGTTCCCAAAGTATAGTTCGTGCCTTTATTTGTCACTTCTCACAGTCTGACTTGTACGGGAACTGAATAGGTGTTTCCACCTTGTACGGGAGCTGAGTAGGTGTTTCCACCCTGTACGGGAGCTGAGTAGGTCTGTTTCCACCCTGTACGGGAGCTGAGTGGGTCTGTTTCCACCTTGTACGGGAGCTGAGTAGGTCTGTTTCCACCCTGTACGGGAGCTGAGTAGGTCTGTTTCCACCTTGTACGGGAGCTGAGTCGGTCTGTTTCCACCTTGGACGGGAACTGAGTAGGTCTGTTTCCACCTTGTACGGGAGCTGAGTAGGTCTGTTTCCACTTGACGGGAGCTGAGTAGGTCTGTTTCCACCTTGTATGGAAACTGAGTAGGTCTGTTTCTACCCTGTACAGGAACTGAGTAGGTCTGTTTCTAGCTTTTGAATGTGAGTTCCTTAGGTACAGAGATCTTGTCTTGTTCATTCTTGTGGTGTCTCAGACCCAGAGAGTGCTGAGTTTATTAAATTAACAAAAGGTGCTTTTTTGAATAAATGATTGAACAAATCTTTGCAATCACCCTATTCTATTACCTATGTATGTCAGTACGTTGTAGTAGGTGCAGATTTGGCTATAAGATATTAAGACTGATTTTTGAACTTGTTTACCTGATGAAACATACAAGGCATTAGTCTCATTATTTGTAGATATTTTGGGGTTTGTATCAAATATCATTGCTTGCCATGACAAGCCCTGCCTGACACAGAGGCCTCAGTGCATAGCGACGTGGAGAAGGGACACAGGTGAGCACAAGCTCAGGTCTCATCATGGACTTTATGTTCTGAGCAGTTTCTGAATTTTTAAAACATGTGAATTGCTATACCGTGTCTCACAACTATAAACCCAGCACTTTGGTAGGCCAAGGTGGGAGGATAGACTGGGGCTAGGAATTCAACCAGCCTGGGCATCATAACCAGACCCTATGTCTACCAAAAAAAAGAAAAATTAGCCAGGTGTGCTGGTGAGCACCTGTAATTGCAGCTGTTTGGGAGGCAGAACCAGGAGGATCCCTTGAGCCCAGGAGTTCACGGCTGCAGTGAGCTATGATGATACTACTGCACTCCAGCCTGGGCAACAAAGTAAAACTTCAGTCTCTAAAAATAATAATAATAATAATAAAATAACAAAGCATTGCTCAATTACCAATCACCCACTTTGTTCATCAAAGTAGGTACTAAATGACTTTGATCTTTCTCAATTATATTAATATATCTGTCCTCAAAGCATTATGATTTGCCACTACCGAGATGATTAAAAGGAGTGTGTCTCTGTCTCTGGATGTAATTACAGGTTCTGTTCCACTCCATCCCATTCAGCAGGCTCGTACTGAGCTGGCAGCTCTGCAGGTCACTTGGGACATGGAGGCAAGTGATCTGGGCTCGTATAGAAAACAGAGATGAACACATGAAACAGCTCATCACGATGGGGGTGATAACAGGGAGCAGATGTAGGACCCCAAATGATTCATTTTCTCTTTTAGGGGAGGTTATACGCTATCAAGGAAAAGTTTTTCAGGGAATACACCCCTTAAGCTAAGATTTTAGGGAGGAACTGGGATTCTTAGATGGATGGGGAATGGGGTGATGGGAAGGTTTCTAGCAAGAGGAGGGCAGGTTAGAGAAAACATGAAGGTCTTGCTTTACTTGTTTGGACTTGAGCCTGCGAGTGCTAAAATATCCCAAGTGAAGAATTTTGAAATTACTTAGAGTAACAGCATCAAGTTTGGATTAAGTACAGGTTTATCAAGGGTCCTAGGGCCCACACTCATTGGAGTATACAAATTTTAGTATATTTATTTCAAAAAATCACTTATGGCATTTTTTATATTTTTATTTTATGTATTTTTATTTGACAAGTTATAATCGTGCAATTATAGCATTTGAGGTCATCTTTCTTTCTTTCTTTTTTTTTATTTGGAGACAGAGCCTCAGGCTATTGCCCTGGGTAGAGTGCTGTGGCATCGCAGCTCACAGCAACCTCCAACTCCTGGGCTCAAGCGAGTCTCCTGCCTCAGCCTCCCAAGTAGCTGGGACTACAGGCGCCCGCCACGACGCCCGGCCATTTTTTGGTTGCAGCCATCATTGTTGTTTGGCGGGCCCGGGCTGGGGATTCGAACCCGCCACCTTAGGTGTATGTGGCTGGTGCCTTAGCCGCTTGAGCCACAGGCGCCAAGCCAAGACTTGCTTTTAATCTTGATCTCTTCATCAGTAACTTTTAAAAATAGTCTTTATGTTTTAGAGCCATTAGAGATTTACAGAAAAATTGAAAAGATAGTACAGAAAGTTGGCATCTGCCCTCATCCACTTTCCCTAATATTAACATCTTACATTACTGTGCAGATTTTTCACAATTAATAAACCAATACTTGTACATTAAAGTCCATACTTAATTCATATTTTATAAGTTTGTAATGTTGAACATGGGAAGGGGGATTGACTGTGATAGTTTCTCAGACTTTCTTATTCTGGGGAGTTTTGAGTAGTCCAGGTGAAGTGTATTGGGGAATATCCTTCAACTGAAATTTGCCTGGTGCCTTTCTCACGATTAGACTGGGTTATGGGTTTTGGGAGGAAGACCACAGATGTGAAGCACCACCCATCCCATCGTATCAAGTGTGCGTGCTGCTGACACGACTTAGCACTGCTGATGTTAACCTGATCACCCGGTAGAGGTGGTGTGTGTCTACAGCCTCACCCCCCTTCCCATGCTCAGTGCTTCGGGAAGGAAGTCACTATGGGCAGCCCACATTAGGGAAGGGATTCTGCTCCACCTCCTGGGAGCTGGGGTACCTGCATAAACTACTTGGAATTCTGCACTGAGCTTTACCTCTTCTCTCCCATTTATTTGTTTATTTTTTTT
Organism: Otolemur garnettii; assembly: GCF_000181295.1. Taxonomy (NCBI): domain Eukaryota; kingdom Metazoa; phylum Chordata; class Mammalia; order Primates; family Galagidae; genus Otolemur; species Otolemur garnettii. The sequence continues at coordinate 2,392,949 of NW_003852521.1, forward strand.
TACAAGTATCATTAATCTTGTACTCAATAAACAAATATTTATTGAGGGCTTATGACATGCAAGGCATTAGTAATACATCATTACTGAACCATACTTCACTTTTTTCAGAAATAACTTTATTAAAACAGAAGATATCTGATTTCCTATCCCACCTCTGATAAGAGACCCTACTAGGAGGCTTCAGACTAGTAATTTCACATCTATCCTCAGTTTCCTCTTCTGGAAAATTGGATGGCGAAGGGGGATTAATTTTAACATTTCTTATGGGTTTAAAATTATAGGGTTATGTAATATATTCATAGAAGTCGGCTTGAAGTTTTCTACAAAAGGGAGTTATTAATATTTATAATGGGCTGGTCCAACTTCGTGAAATCTGTGTTTAAAATCTTCCTTGCCATTTGCCTCAGGGAATGTATATTTTGTCTGCTGTATTATTTTCTTATGACTCAGAGCTTAAATATATACCCAATGAAAATATCAAGTGGATGAAGTTAACCTTGTTAGTAGCATAAGATGTTTTATGACAAAGAAAAAAAACACCAGACCATCTGCAAATGGCTGTTTTATGGATTTAATAGAAACCACTACCTATGGAAAAAGTAACATGAAATAAAAGCAAAGGAATTTGGAATCTATTCTAATCTTAAACTGAGGTGGTGCCATCACGGAAAGACTCACGTGGGCTTTTCCCACTGTTATCTCTGTGGGGAAAATAAATGTATGAAAAAAGTGAAGAAAGTGAACAAGACCTGGGGGATAAAAAGCCTTGTTTAGATTCGAGAGAAAAAAAAATAAACACTCATTTCTTGCTCCTTACAATGCTACTATTTGGCCTACAAGAAGGCGGAGGAGGTCTCGGTGTGGAGTGCCAGTTGGCTCTTGTCTTCATTTGGGGGAAAAGGCCGAGGAACATTTTTTCTGCTCCTGTCCTTTGCAAACTTAATCAGGAGTTTCTGGGCAGCTAGAGTCCCTTTTCACTGATGAGTGTCTTTTAATGCATTTCTTGCAAATGCCATTTAATGGGTGTTCTTTCCAGTGTTTTCTGGGAAGATTTATTCCAGTCAACTCAATAGTTGTCAAGGCAAATTTTAGTTTAACATAATTCAGAGACCAGAGAGCGCCGCGCCAGTCCTGCCTCCATGACCCCTCTCCACGGCCCACCATCTCTCCTTGGGCAGCTCAGTGACCCCCCACCCCCACCCCGGGCCACAGTTGCCTCTGTGGAAACATTTTACGCACTTATTCTGAAAGGAGTGACACAGATGACTCTGGACGTCCCTTCCAGGATTGTGTCTGTCCCCTGGGTCAGCAGAGCCACAGCAGGAGAAGCCAAGGCTGAGGGGATGAGCCCAAGTCGAATTTTCACAAAGAGCCTATGCTATGCCCAGTGGTTACTATTCCTTATGGAAGAGAACTAAGTGAAGCAGAGTCTCCAGGAACTGACAACTTCAAAAGGGAAAAAGACATGTAGGAATAAACTGTAACTCAAGGCAGCCTGGACGAGGCTGTGGGAGGAGGACCAGCGCGCAGGGTGCCAGGAAAGCCCTTCTGTTCTCTCCGTTGGAGGCCCAGGGCCCTGCTCTGGCAGGAAGGGCATCTGAGGAGGAGGAAGTGGGGGAGGAGGCGAGGCTGGGAGGAACGTGGAATGGTGTGTGTTTTTCCATCTAGCAATGGCTGTGGTGGCCCAGAATCCAACCCCCTGTACCAGAGTAGAAACTGGCAGTGACGCCACTCTCAGCCTTGCTTTTCTGTCTGCAGCCCCAGGCTCAGAAGCGAATTTGCAGGCGGAAGGCTGAAAGTAGCGGTGTCACCATCAGACCAGGGAAAGTCCCTGGCATGTCAGGCTCTGTCACAAGCACCAACCTCTCTCAGAGAGAGCTTGTAGATATTGGATGGTTCCCCAAAATGTGGGCATGTGAAGAAAAGAGCTTCGTGCAGATGCAGAGCCAATTGTCTGTGAGTTTGCGAGGGAGGCAGGTGGGTGTGAAGGGCGAGGGAGAAGGGGCTGTCAGCTCAGAGGGCTCCAGGCCAGAGCGTATGTCTGTCTAGGTAGAGCAGGTGAGGGGCCGGGGAGGACACCTGCACTAAGGCATCGCCCAGGGCTAGGGCTTCACGTGACTTCTCTACTTTATTCATGAGAGTGGTGTTAAGATTCCCATTGTACTGATGAAAAATCATGAGGTTCTGAGGCCTTACGTAATTTACTTTCATTCCTGAAATTAATGGCAAAGCCAAAATTTAAAGCAAGACCTGTCCGAATCAACTGCTCTCTGTTGCCTTCTGTGACTCTGTGACGAGCACTCCATGTAGTCTGAGAAGTGTTTAAACAGTTCTCTGGCCCGGATGTGGAAGTGGGTGGGCAGTTTCTTCCACCACTGACCTGATGGGCAGTCAGACATTCCATAACTTGACATGCATTTCTTAGGGGTAGTAGGAATGATCTCTCTTTAGGTGGCCCCCTTTGTACAGTACAAAGGCTCCACCCCTGTTCATGTCTCCAGGTGCCCAGAAGTTGTACTTGACCTCGCTTTCCCTCCCATAAAGCTTGTCCTCCTCCTTTCCAACCCAGTTTAGATCCTGAGAAGGAGGCTACCTAGAAAGCAGTCTACCGTCAATGAAGTGGTGCCCAGAGCATATGCCATCAACATTCACAAGCTTATCCACAGAGAGGATGTCAGGATACATGCCCCTAGGCTCACAGTCATACCTGTGAGCTTAGCCCTTTGGAAGGTCAAGGCAGGAGGACTGCTTGAGGCCAGGAGTCCCAAACCAGCCTGGGAAACATGGTGAGACCTCATCTCTACAGCATATAAAAAAATCAGCCAGGCATGACATTTGTGCACCTGTAGTCCCAGCTACTTAGGGAGCTGAGGAGCAGGATCACTTGAGCCCAGGATCCGGCTGCTGCATTCCAACCCGGACAGACAGAGAGGCCTTCTCTCTTAAAAAAAAAAAAAAAGAGAGAGAGAGAGAGAGAGAGGAAGAAAGGAAGGAAGGAAGAAAAGAAGGAAAGGGAAATTTTCCCTGAAGGTAATGTGATCTCTTGGACCCAATGATTAAAGAATGTCCCATACTGTGTGCAGTTGTCCAGAAAACATAATGACCTAAACCAGCTCTCTATATTGGTTACCTAAACACCTGTCACCACTTTCAAAAATCTACAGTCAATGTGAATGAGAACTAACTGTTGATTTCCTGATTGTCAAATAAAGTTATAAAACTGCAAAAAAAAAAAAAAAGAAAAGAAAAGAAAATCTCCTAAGAGAGTAGCATGTCAATACAATCACTTTATTGAATATCATCTGTCTCCTCCCACCCCAAATTAGTACCAAGAATTGTGGTAGTTTTGAGGTTTTGCCCTTCCTGCAATTTAATGAGTCAGTTTGTTGCAGTTTTGTAGGCAATGGCAAGAGACAGGAAAGAGAGGAAGGACTGTGCTCCTCCTGGCAGTCCCCTGGGTTGGGGATGGGGTTGGAATTGGAGTGTCCGGCAACAATCACGCTCCTGGTCACATCCTATTTCACGTGGTACATATTTCACAGTGTTTACAGGGAACTTGAAAGTACAATAATTTAATGAAATGTTTACGAATCATCGTTATTTATCTTCTTATTCAGGAAGTCCAGGAAGTAAAAGGAAGTATTTACTGTCTGACTGGAAAAATAGGGAGGTATCTTCAACCACAGCCCAAATCCAAAGCAATTACAGGGATTCTGTGCTCATGAAATAAAAACATTCCACCACAGCCCTGTTTGTCCTCCACGCTGAGAAATTAAGTTTGAAAACTGACGTAAACATTGGTAACGCTGCTTTGATGGGCCTGAACTGCTCCCAGTGAGGTTAATGAATTAGACACAAGGATGAAAAATAAACATGTCTCAGCTGACAGCAAAGGGGGGGTGTGTGACAGAATCCCTCTGGCTGGCCACGGGCTCAAGTTTGCAAACTCAGATTGCTCACGGGAGGGAAGATGGTATATATTTGGTTCAGAATTATAACGTCCCTTAGAAATCAGGAAACATATGGAAGTTTTTTTAGGTGAAACGGGGTCTTTTCTGTTATCATTGTTCTTAGTTTAGCTACACTGGTTAACTTGCTGTTCCTTAAATATACCTGTTCTGAGAACCAACAAATGTCAACATGCTGGATTCATTGCAGAGATTGCTGTCTCACCCAAACACTTGTCCTGCCTACTAAATGACTTCAAATCTTTTTATTTGTTTATTTATTTTGTGAGAGACAGGGTGTTGCTCTCTTGTCCAGGTTAGAGTGCAGTGGCGTCATTATAGCTCGCTGCCACCTCAAACTTCTGGGCTCAAGCGATCCTCCTGCCTCAGCCCGCTGAGTAGCTGGGACTACAGGTACGTGCCTCCACACCCAGCTGGCACAGATATTTTTATGGTTGAGCTGGGGAACTTGGGGATTGTGGTTATCAGGTTTTTATGGCGTGTGGCTACCATGGAGAGAGGTGTTTTGTTCTCACAAATATTGGGGAGTGACAGTGAACTATGACAACAAATCCTGGCTGTCTATGACTAAAATTTGATTGCTTTGTATGTTAAGTAAGAATGACTTTGGCTGTTAATGTCTGTCATGGGCTGTTGACTGTATGATCTTTTATTTAATTGTTGATAGCAGCAGACCCGGATCATCTGGGGGCATTTGGTCTCAGATGACTCAATGCTTGTTTCACACTCACCTCTTTTTAAGGAGGTAACTCATTCCTCTACACTCACTGCCTGTGGAGCATAAGGAAGAATAAAATGCACAGCAATGATTCAATCCCTTTAACCTACTAGAGGGAAAGCTTGTATTCCTCAATACCTAGAGAGGGTCTGGCCCATTGGAAACATCCGTTTATTAATTCATTCATCCCGATCATTCAAAAAATACAGAGGGTGCCAAAAAAATGTATGCACATTTCAAGAAATAGATGATAACTGTGTATGACTTTTCAGAATTGAATTGAAGGTACTGTTAAAGGTTGAGTGAGACTTGCTATGAGCATCCATTTTACCTGCAATTCATACATTTGGGGGGAATGATTGTTTTTACTTCCAGTAAGATTTCTTACAATGTGTATACTTTTTTTTTTTTTTTTTTTTTTGGCACTCTTGGTACTTACTGAGTCTACAATATGTCAGGGACTGTTTTAGGTACTGAGACTGTCCCTGTGAACCAAGTAGCTAAGTTAAGAAGTGAGAGTTAAATGTTATTACCGAGCGCCCGCCCAACTGATTTCAAATCTTGGTTCTTAAACTCTTTTTAAAATATATGTTTTCTTTTAGACTTATGAATATGTATATATGATCTATTGAATTTAATAATTAAGACTGTCATGTTGCCTTGGGTTCACATTAAACATTTGCTCTTATGCATTATAATAAATCCATATAAAATTTATAGTTTGACTATTATATTTAGAACCCAGCCCAAATTCAGTAAAAGGGATATTTGTTAATATTCCAATTCAATCAGTCAAAATGAATTTATTTAACACTGCTGTCACTGAACTAAGAAGGTGGCTGCTAAGAGACATTAGGGTTCCCAGGAGATTCAATTGAATGAGAAAGTTGACCTCCCCAGAAAATTAGCAGCATCACAGAAGACATGACAGACGCCAAGGTAATGGTGTGAGAGACCAGCACTATCAGAATTCAGAGCTGTGAGAAAGATCGCCACCAAATGGGGTGGAATTTGAGTTGGGCCTTGAAGAAGAGTTGAGATTTCGATAGGAAGAGAGGAGGGGCAAAGCCACAGGCAGGGTTGAGGGTTTGAACAAAGGCAGAGGGTCAGGAGGCACCTGGGACTGGGAAACATCAAAGACCTGCAGTTTTATTGATCTGGGGAAAGATTCCATGGCTTTCAGGAGGTCATTGTGTTACAGTAAAATTTGAGTTTCCAGATAAGAATGACTGGCAGCTTTCTGAAAGCCTAAGTTGAAAAGCAGAAAGAAATAATGGTGCTGGGAGGCAGTTTATTTAACTACATCAGGCTTTCGTAACTTCTTATACTGACGAGGAGAGATGTATTAGCGGTTGGGCTTTTTACATTCAGCTTCTCTACCAGGGAAAAAAGGTCTGTCTGGTTGCTCTGCTCAGGTCACTGGAGGCCTTCCCTGGAGAATTATTCTTTGTGGATAATTTCACTCACCGCCCAGTCAGATTAAGACCTTCAACTGCAGATAATGACATTTTCTCTGGATTGTTGCTTCTGTGAACTCCACTGTGACAGCTTTTATTTAAAAGGTGAATGTGTGTAAACTGTGTGTCTGATGGGATTTTTAAGTTTGGTGTGAATGTGTTCCCTGCGGCTGTGCCTCCTGGGGTTCTGATGCTCTACAACGCTGCAGTCGGACAATTTCCAGTTCTGTACAGAGGAAGCACTGGGAGGCCATGTGACAGGCACAGCCTGGCTTTGAGGACAGGTGGTGGCCTGAAAGTCCTGACTTTTGAGTGCATGCAGTAGATGCAAGTTTGGGGCTAAAGACACAGTTCTTCTGTCCTGGCTCTGTCCTCACACAGGAGTGCCCAGCCTCCTGCCCACATGTTTCCCCCACAAATAGTCACCCATTGGCCATGGCTTGGTCCCGAGGGTATGCCCCAATAGTGCAATGTTTGCTTCCTTAGAAAAAGGCCTGTGTCAGCCCTGGAAGCAGGCTCAGGTTATCTGGGCAGGCAGTTCTGGGTCCTGGATATCCAGAGCATAGTCTAGAAGGGGTGGGTGGTATGGGCTCAGAGTGGGGCCACCTACTTGGTCCCCTAGTAGCCTCACCTGCTGAGGAAGTGTATGGGCAGAGAAGGGCCCTGTCATAGTCCACATGTGTTGCTATAAAGAAATAGTCAAGACTGGGTAATTCATAAAGAAAAAAGGCTTATGGGCCTCATGAGTCTGCTGGCTGGAAGACTGGGCATCTGACGAAAGCCTCAGGCTGCTTCTAATCATGGCAGACAGCCAAGGGCAGCTGGCATGTGCAGAGATTGCATGGCCAGAGCAGGAAGGAGAGGGAGCGGCCCTCTTTCTAGTAAACAGCTCTCGTGGGAACTAACAGTGAGAACTCACTCATTACTGCAAGGATGGTGACAAGACATTCATGAGGGTGACACAGAACAGGTGGCGCCCCAGCCAACTCAGCTGGGCCAGAGGGGCCGGGCAACTGCTGGGGAGACACCGGCACCTTGGTGTCTCCTTCCCCTTGCACTTATGACTGAACAGGGAACCCCCACTTCCTATGCCTAGGTCAATTTCATATAAGTTGCCTAACCTCAATTCCATGAATGGACTGTGTCCATTCATCAGTACATTCATTCACCTTGCCCCAGTGGTGAGAGAATTTTCTCCTCTTTTATTTATTCATTTTTGAATGTGAGATGTGTTCCAGACAATGGAGCAGACCGATGTGTGTCTCACATGGATTAGCAGAACCGAGGAGAGGTTTAAATTAGGCAATTAAAAAGAATTTGAAGGGCCTGTATTCCTTCGTTAATGCACTCATTCATCTTGCCCTGGAGGGAAAGGACTGTATGCATTCATTTTCTGGCTTCATAGAACTACAAGGAACCCATGCAACTATATGTACCCCTGGACAAAAAGCCCAGAGAGAGAGAGCTTTTCTCCCCTGACTTCGGTTTTCTCTCTCTGCTAGGAGCTTTGGTGATTTTGATTCTTTTCTATAAATAAATCCTGTCTTACCACTGATCTGTGGTCCATGGATTTATTCTTAGAATCGCGAAGACCAAGAACCTACTGAAGATGAAATTCTGGTATCAAGGGTGCCGCCACCATGACCAAACACCTTCCACCAGCATCCCCCCCAAACTGGGGATCAAATTTCAACACAAGATTTAGAGGGCCAAACCTCCAAGCTATGGCAGGCCCAAACAGGACCCTCTAAAGCAGGATGCCGTGGGCAATACGAGGATTAAAACTTTGAAAGCCTGGGGTCACTGCATCTCTCATAGCTATTTTAAGTGGCTCCAAGCAGATTTTATGCTCATGAGGTATCAGACCCTCTTGAAATCTTGTCTCTAAGCCCAAATGCAGTTTCTGCTGTCATACGGCACAAGTGGGTTTGCCAAGGTCCATTTTAATGGCCGTGTGTACAGGAATAAGCTCTCGCCAACGTTTTCTATCCCCTCTGCTGCCTGCATCTGTTTGGGGAATTCCTTAATTTATGGGAACCTTCCCCCTTATTACAGAAGGAAAAGGTACAAATTGATATGAGCTTTCTCAGCCTCCTTTGCAGCTAAGACCTGGGCTCCACCACATAACGCAGCTTCCCAGAGCAAAGCTTCTCCAATCAGCGTTTTGTGGACAAGTGGTAGAACAAGAATGGGTTATAGGAATGTGCAGTTTGGGATTCTGCAGCCCTTGGAACAGCATGATAGGGCCTTGGGTGGCCCGAGCTCTCCGACGTGTCACCTCAGACCATAAGCACCTTGATTTCCCTAAGTGTACTGGCAAAATACAATTTGCTATAGGGCCATGGCATCAGGAAGGCCAGAGGGCTGAACCTGGCCCCTGAACTGGGAGCCAGTGACACACAGATATGGAAGCCTCAGGAGATTGTCCCCCAATCACATGTCACAGGCTATCTGAGGCTGAACTGTGGCATCTGGCACCAGGAGAGGTTTCTCCTAAGAACAGTTCTGTGGCACGATTCTCCACTCTTCCTGGAAATACTTAAAAATGTTAATAGATGTATTTTCTGTTTACCTCAGTCCGAGGTGAATGACAGCTATACCACCATAGCTGTTAGGATACCCATGGCAGGGGAAGGGAAGGGGAGCTGGTTACCAGGTGAACGTTTCTCTTCTTCCCCTCCTGAGTGAATCCGAACCAGCTGGGGCCCTTATTGGAGAGAGAGATTCCTGGATAGGTCATACTCTAGATGAGTCAGAGCTCACAGGGACTTTGAGAGTTCTCCTGGTTCAATTCTCTTCTCTCACCAATAAAAAACGTTGTTAGTTAGTGGAAGAATCTCTGGACGTTCAGAACCAAGCATTTCCGAAAGTTTCCCATCATTAAAAAAGGGGAGGGATTTTTTTCCACAGAGAAAATGCAATCCAAACCAAGAGTAAACATTGAGCATTGTTTTCAAAGTTAATGTTTCCAATTAGATTGTTAAAGTATCGATGGAGAAGTTTCCCTACAATTGATACCTCGGTGGAAACTGAAGGCCTTACACTCAGGTGAAATATGCTGTGTTTCCATTATGAGAGCGGGTAATTCCTTTAGCAATGCCATCCCTCACTTTTTAATAAAAACTTGGACCATTTCAAGTCTAGCTGTTCCTGGCATTTGTTTTTCCATAGGAAAGAATGCTTTTAATGACTTTAAGCTGAAGCAAATACTTCTTTTCCTTATGCTTGTTAAATAAGCCAAATATATTCTTTGCTTTCTTGGAATTTTCTCCTCTTTTATTTATTCATTTTTGAATGTGAGACGTGTGCCAGACAATGGAGCAGACTGATGCGTGTCTCACGTGGATTAGCGGAACTGCGGAGAGCTTCAGAAGGTTTAAATCAGGCAATTACAAAGAATTTGAAGAGAAGAGCAGCTAAAAATGGTTGTTGTTTGTATGTTTTATTCTGTTCAAAGCCAAATGAAAGATGGCTGGGGCGGGGAGTGGGGAGCAGGGAGGGGGGAAGGGAGGAGCCCCCAGGAGCGGGAGGTAACCTGGGTGATTGAGATGCTTGTTAGCCTGACCATGGTGCTGCTTTCCTTGGAGTAAACATCTCAAAACCAACCACACTGTACACTTCTGGTATGTGCTGTTCGTTCTATGTCCATTATACCTCAATAAAATTGCTTTCTAAAAAATAAAACATATGAAACAATAGTTCAGGGTTCTGTGTATAAGACTCAGGGAAGCTGGGAGAGCCAAAGGGCTGAACATGTCTTTTCAGAATGGCCGCAGAGGATGGGAAATCATTATTGGTAAAAAGCTGCCCTTTCGGCTCCCAGGTGAATGCCAGATCCTTGGTGAATGCCAGACCAGACCACCGATACCTTGACCAAGAGCCATGTTGCTGTGAATGCTGCAGCTCATGGCTGCTCCCCAGCTCGGCTTTCACTGAACGCTTTGCTCTAAGATTTATATTTATAAAATGTAATTCTGTAATTTGTCAGAAAGTTCTTGGAACTCATAAATTATAGGTCATACTCTTAACCATCACCTCTAGGGTGCTACTCAAATTCCTAACGTTTCCCGGGAACTCACTGGCATTCCATGTTTATTGATGGCTTTGTGGAATAAATGCAAGGGAGGCTTGGAAGCAGAAATAGAATTCCTGCTGAATTCGAGAGAGAGAGAGAGAGAGAGAGAGAGAGAATGAGAGAGAGAGAACCACAGATAGTGACCAGAACTATACCTGATAAATTGGGATATCTGGTCACCCTAGTTATAAGAATCTTTTACCTTTATCAAAGTAGAAAGAATGTGCCCTGTTCACCTTCTGTGTTTGTGTGTGTTAGCCTGAGCAATGTTCTCAAGGACAAAGAGCCAAGCTTGAATTTGCACACTGAACTTAACCTTACACCAAGCTGAAGAGAAAACTGGGGGAAGAAAGGAGGGTGGGGATTTCTTGCAGGATTCAGGGGACACATGGTGGTCCTCATGACACAGAGGGATACCTCTCCATGAGGACTTGGGTGAACCTTGTGCCTTTCTTTATTTAATCTAAAGCTTTGACTCGGGAGGCACTGAAACAACATATAAGCACATCTCTGCACGATGGCAATACTTTCAGATGCTGAACTTTGAAGAAAATTTTAGCCAAGACAAATGAGACTTACTTCTTCAATTCAGCTTCCTAACTCTGTCACAATTTCTGTAGCCCAGAAAAGCAAAACTTAAGCAGACTTTATGATTTGTTTTGTTTTAAAAAATGTTCTAATAATTTTTTATAGCTTGTACTTCCTTTTTGGCACTCTTACAGAATTGCCACCAGGCCTAAGTAGATAGAATTTGGAAATGAAAGAGTAGATGACGGTCTTACAGAGATGAGAATTAGGGGAAGGTTTACAATATGGAAATATCTTTTAATATCCTGCCTGGGTATTAAAGTGACAGGACCTATCTCGGATAAGCTTGAGAACCTACAATAATTAGGTTTTATTACATCACATAGAATAGCCTTTCCTGGCATGGCAGCCGTGGCTTAACCTGGTGGTGTCCGAGGTCTCTGGGATTTCATTCCTGCTTTTCTCTCCAGCCTGGCTCTTTCAACCCTGGCCTGAGTCATATGTTCTGTGTTTATGTTAAACTTCTTGTAGTTTCACATAGAAGAAGGTAAGGACATTAGGAAGAGTTGTTTTGTTAATCTCCAAGTTCTTTTGATGACTATGGTCTCTGTCTAGAATGTTTTTCCTTTGACCTTGCTCTGCTCTGCTTTTAACACTCAATGGCCAGTGCTTCTAGGGAGCCCCCTAACTCTTTCCTTTGCTCCTATCCAGGCTGAGTTAGAATTCTTTGTCTTTGCCTTCTTAATATGCATGCAACTCTATTACTTTGTACTATGTTGTTTTATATATATATATAGTCATGAGTGTATGAATCAATGTTTTTCACTATTGGATTAAAACAAATTATATTTCCTAATGTATGAATTGCATCCAAACTTCACGTACTTTACATTACAAAATCACACCTGTGTGACCAAAAGAACTTAGAAAAGTGCATTTTCTGAAGGATCTACCCACTTGAAAAAAAGCGCCCCTTCTGTAAGGTTCCAGCTTCTCCACGTGTTACTGAACACTAGAGGCTTCCGATACGTCGGCTCCTCATAGCTCAGAAGGCAAAGGAGACAGTTGCGTGCCTCCGTCTTACGGCATACAGTGGGCACTAAATAAGCATAAGTGAATCAGTGAGGGTTTATATGTGGTTTCTTTCTATATCTCCTTTTTCTCCCCCCCCCCTTTTTTTTTAATCAAGACTCAAATCTTGGAAGATGGGGAAGGGGCTTTCAGAGTGTACTCACTCCAAGGTGGTAAAAACCAACCTTTGGGAGATCACTGGTGTATTTTTTTTTTTTTTTAATTTTAAAAGATGTAGGAGTACAAGTGGTTTTTGCTACACTGATGAATTGTATTGTGCTGAAGTCAGGGCTTTCAGTGTAACTGTTACCGGAATAGTGTGCATCGGACCCTACAGGTAGATTTTCAGCCCTCACCCTACTCCACAGTCATGGAGTTGGTTTTCCACACCAGCCCCTCCCCACTTCCTCACTCTGAAATGAACTGGGCTCTAATGGCTGGCACAGTTGACATGGAGTAGGTATTTCCAAGGCCAGATGAAATTGTACATGAACCTGAGAAAACAACAGGTTGACATGTTTCCAAGAAAGACAGGTGTGCAAACGATTCCTGCTGAGCGTAGGTGGGATACTGTTTACATTACGGCTCCTGAGCCGAGCTGTGCTTTCCCATTTCCTCAGAGTAAACATGGGTACATGTTACAGATTCGCAGATGCTGGGAATTCACGCGACTCTGTTGTCATCAGATCAGAATAACACACGCTTTGTTCACCCCAACATTGGATCTGTTTTTAGCTCTCAGCTATGTCATGTCAGTTTCACCTTTCTTGGAACTGAGGAATATCACCTATTTGACTGCTTGTTTTTAAGGAAAATGTGATAATATAATGAATAGGAGTGTCACTTCCAAACTGCTATTAAGGGGCACATGAAGTCATTTTTTCCCATGTCTTTATTAACTGAGTGAACACAGAGCATGTTTGGACAGCATCTTTATTCTTTTTTTTTTTTTTATTGAATGGTAACTATGTACATTAATGTACTTCTGGGGTACAGTGTGGGGTTTTCACATGCAATCTGAAATACTTCCATCAAAGTGGTCAACAGAGCCTTCATGTCATTTTCTC
>NW_003852521.1:2406217-2430066 GCF_000181295.1 Otolemur garnettii
AAAAAAAAAAAAAAGAATTAGAGGGAGTCCGGAAATAGGGAGGAAGTGATCAGAAAAGTTCAAATATATTTTAGTTTTAAATTTTTGAAATATTGGTGATTATTATGTTCAAGTGGTAAGCTTTAAAAAAATTATGATTCTAAAAGCTGAGAATCAGGACTTAATGTTCGTAGAATCTGTTCCTCAAGGGACTGCACAAGAAAGTTAGCAAAAGACGGAGTAATCTAACCCTGTAAATTTCTGAATGCAGTCAAGAATGTGAAGCGGCCTGACCTAATTATGAACTGCATACGAGTCTAATTATTTTTAGCTACATAGATAAATCAGTGCAACTTGAAATGGGTAGATTATTCAGACTAAAATTCCAGATCAATTATTGAAAACACAAATGGGTGAGTAAACAAAGGAAGGTGGCTCTGAATATGTCATCATTCAAAGTACAGTAGAGCTGAGGTCCAGCCGTACCTTCCTCTGTAGAAGCCCAAAGCTTACCATTACCATTCAGTGTACAATGAGGAAGTACAATTTTGTAAGATCCTTTCTTAGCTGGAAGGGCAGAGGCCCATGTGCCTTCTGATCATACAAGAATTGGGCACACTAATTATAATGCCTACTGACTTGTATTTTTTTGGCTGGGGCTGAGTTTGAACCCGCCAACTTCGGCATGTGGGGCTGGTGCCCTATTCCTTCGAGCCACAGGCACCGCCCAACATTGTATTTTTTAATCAGTAGAAACCATACTGGCCATAACCCCCGCCTTTGAGATAGTATCTGACTGGAGCTGTGCAGGGATGGCTTCTAAAGGGACCAACATTGAGCTTCAAACCCAAGGCCAAACGTTATCCAGCCTATAGGAGGATAGTAACTAGGTAAGCCAATCAGATGAATTGCCTTCAAATTGTTTCTTAGGGGTAAGTGTCCCATGTTCCTTGGGAACACAGAGCTAGACTGATCTAGCTCAACTTTTGCATAGCAAAGCTGTGGGTCATTTTCCAGTTGTCATGGACACCCAGTTTCATCCTGTTACCTGAGCAAGGTCAGATGAAAAGTGGGCATCAAGGGGCAGAAATTAAGTGCTCAAACGAGGACCAGCCATTGTATTAAGAAGTGAACACTAGGGGCAGCACCTGTGGCTCAAAGGAGTAGGGCGCAGGCCCTATATGCGGGAGGTGGCGGGTTCAAACCCAGCCCTGACCAAAAGCTGCAAAAAAAAAAAAAAAAAAAAAAAAAAAAGAAGTGAACACTGCATGGCAGGGTTCAGGATCCAATCATATAGATTGCCAGAATCACCCCATGTCAAGATCCAATCAGATCCTGCGTCCTGGAATCACCTCATTATAAGATCTAATCAGATCAGCATAAATACACCATGCTGACAACAACTGACCTGACCCCCAGCTTAGAGAGACATGTCTGAACCGTCTTCTTGCCAGTTGACTTGCAATATATCTTTCCCCCTCAGAAGCTGATGCTGTGGTATTGGCTTGTACACATCTGAAGTTAGGAGGCCACTGATTGGTACTGGAGATTCACAGAAAGATGGAGCAGACATAGACCAAGGCAACAGCACTTTGTTTTGCTTTGATTTTGTTGTTTGTTTGTTTGTTTTTGAGACAGAATCTCACTCTGTTACCCTGGGTAGAGTGCTGTGACATAATAGCTCACAGCAACCTGAAGTGATTTTCTTTCCTCAGCTTCCTGAGTAGCTGGGACTACAGAAGCCCACCAAAATGCCTGGCTAATTTTTCTATTTTCAGTAGAGACAGGTCTCACTCTTGCTCAGGCAGTTCTTAAACTCCTGAGCTTAGGCAATCCACCTGCCTTGGCCTCCCAGAGTGCTGCGATTACAGACATGAGCCACCGTGCCCAGCCCAGCAATGGCACTTTGATGGAGAGACCACATGGGCGGTGAGAGGAGAGTCGTCCCAAGAACTACTTAATATTCTCATATTAAGCTCATTTTAAGCTCTAGCACCCACAGATATTTATAATGTGCCTATATTTTTCTTATGGTGCTCTGAGCACATCTCTATTCTTGATAATCAAGGGTCTAATGACTGTACTTCGGGGATAAAAATACGTGGATCACTATGAAAGTTTTGAGACAAACTGTGTTACAGTCCATTATTTCACTTCCAAGAAACACAGTCGACAGTGTCTTTCTGATTCACCTGTCCAAGTTTCAACTTGTTTGGCTTATGGCTGTTGCTGGGGGGCTCCATTTATTTCTGTCTGTATGGATTTTATGTTTATTGGTATCTGAGTATCTCAAAACTTTCATAATGACCCACATCACTGCATAAAACTTTATAGCCACTGAGAGAAGCAGTTATTAACCTGAGACGCTTAACAGGAGAAATGGAGACAAATGACAAGCTGGAAATGTTACCTCCTTAAAAGCTCCAGACAAATGCCAGAGATTTCTTTAGCCAATTCTGGAGGGCCCTTAAGACAATAACATATTAGGGTCAACAGAAATCATTGAGGAGGGAATGCCTAGTAAGTATTTGATTCTTTTACATTATTAGGAACTCAGCCTTTGGCCAGATGGTAGGAACTCCCTTCTCTGTGATATACATTTGGTCAAAAAGCTTTTGGTTTCTTAGAACTACTATTTAAAATTTCAAGTGTCTGGGTTAAATGAAAGGTGCTAGGGATCTAGCTAATGTTGACTAATTTAGACAGTTAATTAACACAATATTCCATTGAATTTATTATTTTCTGGAAGGCAATAAATATGCCTCTGTAATCTTTCTTTTGAAATACACAAAGACATATTTAATCAATGTTTTGCATGGTGGTAGTGGGGGTAAAGAAGATTACAATGATAGTGGAGATAATTTTGAACAAGACCATAGTTCCTGTAAGTGGAGAATTATTTGGCTTTGTTATTATCTAATCAATCAAGAGCTATTATCTAATCAATCAAGCCAAGAGCCAGTATGGAAAGGGAATATTTTACCAAGGGTGTCAGAGATACCCACTAATCTATAAATGCCCTTAGTAATAGGCTTTTGGATTTCACAAAACTCAGAGAAGTAAAGCATTGTAAAAAGAGATCAAAAAGATCGCACAAAATTAATTGTGTACAGATTTGTAAATTATATACAGAGGCCACATGCTTCAGTTTCATTGGCAAAATCAATTACACGTAATTGCATTTCTAGTTCATGTGCTTGCATAATTTAAATTTTATTAAAGGTTTCGTTCATGGAAGAAGTTTCATCACATGGAAATAATTTTAAAGCAAATCTCTAACCATATCATCTAATAAAAAATTTAACATCTTTCCTGCATTTTGACGCAACTTTATTTCCAAACAGGAAACATGTGCATCCATTCTTATAACCTGCAAATCTGCTAATTTTTTCCTAAAATTAACCAGAAATGGTATATTTATTCACACATAAGTCATGCATTCAGATGAAATATTAGCTTGGTTTTTCAAACTTAGTTCCTAAAAGCTCCTTTGCTCAAAATATTTTTATAAGATCTTCTCATATTTATGAATGTGATGCAAAAATGAGCGTAAGTATCCAGGATGATGTAGAACCTCGTTATCTTATATTTTCAATTTTAAAAATTCTTACTTCCTTTTGTATAATTTGGTTTTCCTCTGGTTAGGTTTGAATCTGAATCCTTTTGAACTTGGGACATGCTAAATTCTGTAACCTCATCAACCTAAACCCTGACCGACTCTGTAACAGGTGGCTTCACTACCCAGCAGTTGTGTGGCTTTGGGCAGCTCTCTCTATTTCTCAGTTTAAAATGCGAGGGAAGTAAATCAGATGTTTTCAAATTGTGCTTTATAAAGCCTGGGTGTGGCTGTGGGTACCCCATGAAGACCACTGAGTGGGGTACTGGCTGTGGGCACAAGCTGCTGGGGCTTGTTCTGTTCAAATGAAGGAGCTTCACTTGTGTCTCCTGGACTCACTGAACTTCTCTATGAACTTTGATTTGATTAAAGAACTGCAAAAGAGATCTATAAACCACTAGACTAGATAAAAATTATTCTACTCTAAGAAATAAAACCAGGGCGGTGCCTGTGACTCAAAGTAGGGCGCTGGCCCCATGTACTGGAGGTGGTGGGTTCAAACCCGGCCCTGGCCAAAAACTGCAAAAAAAAAAAAAAAAGGAAATAAAACCATATAAAACACATGAATGGGTCTGGTATGAAATAATGCTCAGTAATACATGGAGTTCCTTCCCTTAAAGGATTTATAATGTAATGGAAAATCTTCCCCAGCTTAGAAATTCCATGGCTAGTTCAGTGGTTAAGGGTGTCAGCTTGCGTGTACCTTGGGTGGCTGGTTCGAACCCAGCCTGGGCCAGCTAAACAACAATGACAGCTACAACAAAAAATAGCCAGGTGTTGTGGTGGGTACCTGTAGTCCCAGCTACTTGGGAGGCTGAGGCAAGAGAATTGCTTAAGCCCAAGAATTGAAGGTTGCTGTGAGCTGTGATGTCACAGCACTCTACCAAGGGTAATATAGTGAGACTGTATCTCCAAAAAAATAAAAATAAAGTGGACACCTTATTACACTTGATCTTAGCCAAAAGGCCGAGAAGCAATTAAAGTGGACACCTTATTAAAAACATTTTTCTTTTTGTCCTATTGCTATTACACCTTCAATTGAATTTTTTAGGATGGCAGTGATAGTAAATGTCTAGGGATTCTGGGAAGATGGCAGAGTAGGAAGCACCAGGAATCTCTCATTCCCCCTGGACAAAAACCACAGTGGCAGAATCTGCCACTCATGCTGCTCATGACTGGTCTGGTCAGGATTTCTTTTTCTTCCTGATTCAAGCTTGGGAAGTTGTGTGTTTCCAGGAATGTGTCCATTTCTTCTATGTTTTCTAGTCTGTGTGCATGGACATTTTCCTCGTAGTCACGATGACCACTTGTAGTTCTATGGTATGAGTTGTAATGTTTCCTTCTTCATTTATCATTGAACTTATTTGAGTTCTTTCTCTCTATTTCTGATTAATCTGGCTAGTGGTCTCTTGTTTATTTTTTCAAAGAACCAACATTTTGTTTCATTGTTCCTTTGTGTTTTTTGTTTTGTTTTGTTTTGTTTTTATTTAGTTCTTCTCTAAGCTTCGTGATTTCTTTTCTTCTGTTGACTTTGGGTTTGGCTTACTTTTTTTTTCCTAGTTCCTTGAGATGTGGCATCTGGTTTGGTTGTTAATTTGTCATTTTTCTGTCTTTTTTGTGTAGACGTTTAAGGTAATGAACTTTTCCTTTCTGACTGCTTTTGCTGCGTCCTACAGATTTTGGTAGCTTATGTCCCCTTTGTTGTTCACTTTGAGGAATCTTTTGATTCCCGTCTTAACTTCATCATTGACGCAGGATCATTCAGCAGCAGCTTGATTACTTCCTATGACTTTGTATAGATTTGAGTGTTTCTCTCAGCATTGCTCCCCAGTTTTATTCCACAGTGGTCTGAGAAGATACATGGTATGATTTTGATGTTTTTGAATTTGCTGAGATGTTTTTTGTGGCCTATGATGATGTAAGGTGTGAGGAATCTTTGACAATGTTCTATGTGCTGGTGAGAAGAACGTCTATTCAGTAGTTTCTGGGTAGAACATTCTGTAAATGTCTGTTAGGTCCATTTGTTGTACAGGCTCATGTAAGTCCATTGTCTCATACCGATTTTCTGCTTTGATAATCTGTCCAGCTCTGTTAGTGTGATGTTATGATGGTCCTGTTTATTTCTTTGCTTAGATCCAGTGGGATTTGCTGTATGAATCTGGGAACTCATGTGTTAGGTGCCTATATATTGAGGATTGTTATGCCTTCTTGTTGCATCACTCCCTTTACCATTATAAAATGACCGTCTTTGTCTTTTTGTACATTGTTGATTAAAGTCTACTTTATCTGATAGGAGAGTGACTACACCTGCTCTCTTCTGGTTTCCATTTGCATGACATATATGTTCCATCTCTTCACCTTGAGTCTGTGTGAGTCCTTGTAAGTTAGATGTGTTTCCTGGAGGTAGCGTATTCTAAGGTGTCTGTTTTCATCCATTCTGCCTGTCTATATTTTCCAAGTGAGGCATTAAGACTGTTGGGATTCAGTGTTAGTATTGACCTGAAGGAAACTGTTCTTTCTCCTTATGTTGGTTGGTACCTTTTTGTTTTGTTTCTCTTCATGTGCTATTGGTTTGTAAAAGCTGTGAGCTTTAATTTTCAGGTGTTTTTATACTGGTGGGTAGCTATTGTCCTATTCTATGTATAATACAGTTCTGACTATCTCCTGTAGGGCAGGAATTGGAACCTAGGGAGACTGATGTCCAAGTCTGTGATCTTTCGCTGTGCCACGCTGGCTCTCTAACTTTCAGTTGCCCTTGGGCCTGGCCGTTGAAGTCAGTCCTATGTGTGAGTTTCAGAGTAGGCTCCCTTCAACTTTTCTGGACAGAGATAGAGGGTAGGGCACATGTGGTTCCAAGTTTTTACAAACTAGCAGGTTTCTAGAAAGTCTGCCAGGAAGCAGATTGCCATGCCCTGAAGCACACTGAGCCTCCAGGCCTATCTACGGGGTAGTGATCATGGGAAGTCAAGGAAAAAACAACCAACAGTGTCAAATGGTACACAGACCCCAAGTTTGGATCCCTCCCCCTTTGGTACCTCCTTGTAGTAGACAAGTAATCACTTAAAAACAAATCTGATTATGCCTTTACCACAATTTATAAGTGTACTTTGATTTGTGTGATTGTTTTGTAAGTTAATGGTAGCCCCCCACTCCTCTGCCCCCTCGCTCCCACTCTCGGCTCCTGTGTCTCTTTCATTTGCCCCTGAATCTCTGTGCTTCACCCAGATCTGGCCCCGATCCTCTACACAGCAGGCTCACTCCAGATCTTCACATTGACTTTCCCCTCTGCCTGGAGAGTCTTTCCCCACACACCTGCTGACCCTTCTCTCTCACTTCATGCAAAATTCTGCTCAGATTATCCTTCCCTGTCTCCTCTTTCTAAAATTACACTCCCTACCCCCAGGTCCATCACCTCCTAATCCTTTGCCTTTTCTTTTTTTGCTGTTTTGGCCAGGGCTGGGTTTGAACCCACCACCCCTGGTATATGGGGCCAGAGCCCTACTCCTTGAACCACAGGCACTACCCAATCCTTTGCCTTTTTTATGAAGAGAAAATTTTTTTCTCTCCTAGCACGAATTACTGACTGACATTATGTTATTACTTATTTCAAAAAATTTGTCTTTCTCTACTACTAGACCATTGAGAGCAGAAACTTTACTGCTGTATCTTCAGTACTTTATAATAGAGAACATGAATCATGCACATTCAGTAACTATTTCATCTAGTCAATCACACATTAATGTATATCATAGAATATACATTGACCACCCAAGGGACTGTAACAAACTGTTCAACAGAGGTTGTCAACATAAGGAACTAGGCCTATTGTACTGATCTGTAGATATGGTGTGAGTCCAGTCTATGAAAATTAGGCCAACTTAAGGAGGGTCAGTGTAGGGAGGTGGTCAACTGTGGAGGTTTTACTGTACTAAATGAATTCATGAACAACTCCCAAAACTCATTACTGAGGTATAGTCCCTTGACCACTTCTGCTTTAGTGGAGGCTGTGGTGGGCACCTTTTGTTCCTGAGGCAAGGTCTTACTCTGTCATCTGGGCTGGAGTGTAGTGGTGGAATCATGGCTCATAGTAGCCTCAAACCCCTGGGCTCGAGCAACCCTCCTTCTTCAGCTTCTTGAATAGCTGGGACTGTAGGTAAGCTCCATCATGCCTGGCTAATTCTTTAATTTTTTGTGGAGATGGGGTCTCTCTATATTGCCCAGGTTGAACTCCTGCCCTCCAGCAATTCTCCCACTTTAGCTTCTCAGCGTGCTGGGATTACAGATATGACTATGCCTGCCAGTGGTAGACAATTTCTGTGTGCATCAATGTTGGTCTTCCTCAAGCAGGAGCAGAATCCCATGCTTTTCTGCATCAGGGTTTCTCAGAAGTTGCGTCACTGCCTGGAAATACAGGAGAGATACTGTGCTCAGTGGCAAGCCTCCAGCAGTAGAGGAAGGGAGTTGGGGGATAGATGTGGGATCTCCCCTTCAGAGGGGTGATTGTGTACCACCGATGGAGCTCCTAAGAGAGCAGGGTTTCGCTCATGATGCTAAGTGTCTCCACTATGCAGGATCTTTCCCTCCTTCCTTTCTCTCTCCACCTGCTCCCTTGTGTAGCTTCCTTGGATCATTTTTTAAAATACACGATTTGCCCCCAAGTCTTTACACCCGGGAAAGACAAACCAAGACATTGTCCTTTCAGCACAATTTTGGTAACATACCTGTGAATATTGATGGTATATTTGTCAAATTTGCCAGAAAATACTAGCAATAGTTTATATTTATATTGGGTTTTACAATTTACCAAGTGCTACCACTTAGGTATATTGCCTACCAGAATTATGATCCAAATAAGATTTTAAAAATAATCTGGAAAAATGAATTGAATTCAAGAAATAAAATGCAACAGGAAAGATTAAAAAAGCTGAGCCCTAGGTTAATATAAACGCATAGAAACAGAATGGAACTCAAACTCTGGTAACTTTTCTTCATTGGCAACCTGGGTATTCCAACTCTAAGACTTGGTGATTCCTACGTCCTGAGTGGCTCTTGACTGTTTCCACATCACTTGTTGCATCAACTCTGTGAGGGATGCCCAGAACCAGGCATGTGCCTATAATGCTCAATGTCCAGCTATCTGGGGAAAGTCAAGCCCTGATTTGTAGCATATGCCTATTCCCCTGGTGTAAACTTCCACTATGCCAGATTTTAAGCCACTATTGTGACAGCACCAAGTGTAGATCTGGGAAGTGATCTACACAACTGGCTCTCGTGAACCTGTAGGGGCTGCTTCAACACTGTGCTAGGAATATCATAAAAGCAGAGAGGGGCTGGGTGCCATGGCTACCCCTGTAATCCTAGCACTCTGAGAGGCCAATGCAGGTGGATTGTTCCAGCTCAAGAGTTCAAGACCAGCCTGAGCATGAGTAAGACCCAGTCTCTACTAAAAATAGAAAAACTAGCCAGGTATGGTGGAACATACCTCTTGTTGCAGATACTCAGGAGGTTGAGGCAAGAGGATCACTTGAACCCAGGAGTTTGAGGTTGCTGTGAACTATGATGTTGAGGTTTCTGTAAGCTATGATGATGCCATGGCATTCCACTCAGGTGACAGAGTGAGACTCGGTCTAAAAAAAGCAAAAACAAAAAACCAGAGAGATGGGCTATTTTATTTCTTCTCAAGTACTGCTCCACTTATTAGGGAGTTAGACAGTAATTATGTAAAGTTTTAATCATCTAATTCAACTTATGTTAACAAAATATGTAGATATAAAAAATATCCAATGAGTATTGGTCTATATTTAGGAAGGTTTGCTATCTACTATCTAGCTTAGTTGTCTTTGTAAATTTCCTTGTGTCTAAAATCTTTGGCCTGTATAAGAAACCATGGATCTTAAAAAATAGAGGATTTTGTTTGCTAATTTGATGCAAGAAGGCCAGGGCTATGCAAACAAAACAGAAAAAGCTTTCCTGGTACTTCTGTGCACACAGGAGTTCCATGAAATGAAAGATGTGAATGGGAAGTTAGTCCTCCAATTAATTTGAAAATTTCCGAAGTATATTCGTCAAGGGAGCTCAGCTCACTTTTTATAAGAACAGCGAGTGTTACAATGTCACCAAAATATTAAAGACTGTGTTTTAGCAACAGGCTTGCCTCTTGTCACTAATAGACACTGTCCCTGGAAACTCTGGAAACATTTTCAGGAGGACCACACCTCTGTACCTTCTCTGCAAAGGAGCACATGAGTAATCGCCTGAGGATGTGGCTGTGGCTATCACTGTGAACACGTGTGCACGGGCCAGTCTGGAGAGTTATCTACCAGCGTGCGGGCCGGCCATGCCCTGTAGTAAACTGTCTCACTGTGACAAAAAACCCAAAGACAGATGTTTCCTACTGAACAGAGCGTACCACAGAGAGTTCCATGAAAAATGTAAATAAGCAGATTTTGAAATAATACTCAGTTTTGAAAGGTTTCTCTGGAGTAATAGTGGCTCATTATTAAAACCAGAATGTGCGAGGAAGGACAACTGTTGTAGTGACTGTTCTAATTTACAAGTTTTCCCCATTTATCCCCAATTGAAAGCATGAGAGATGTATGAAGCACCAGAAGCAGCTAATCGTAAGACCACCCAAATGTAGAATCAACGATTAAAAGAAGCCTGGGAAGAAGCCTGTGAATATTCTCAGTTATTATCGGGTCTCGGGGACTTTGTGTACTTTCATTGAACTTGGTGATGAACAAGAAGCTGATTGTTTGAGATACAGAATCCTCTTCACAAAGCTAACATTGATCTTTTTGCCCCTCTTTTAATAAAACACTTCTCTCAAAACTTTGAAAACCACAACTCTCTCATGAATCCTATTTGATTTTTCTTCTGAAGGGGGAAAAAAATCCCCCAATACAAAGCCCACAAGTAAAGACAAAGACAACATGATCATAATTCTTAGCGTGTATGGAGTACGTGCCTAAGCATTATTCATTATTGCATTTAATGTTCACGCACCCCTAAGACGGCTGATGTTATTTGCAGACTCCGATTTAGACTTGGGGAGGGTGAAGCTTAGAATGGTTAAATCACTTGCTCAAGATTGTCCAGATAATAAGTAAAGAAATGAGGAAGGTGACATTTGAAGACGTGCAGTCTTTTTCTCAAATACTACACAAAGTCTTCCTTAGAGTTCAAGAACACCTCCACCCTCCACAAATAACATCATGTGGGGATCCCTGGTCCTTGTTTGTGACTTTTTTTTCCTGGTAAAATCTCATTCAAATAAAAGGTAGCAATAGTGAGGGAAGGTAGCAGAAGGAAGGCCACGGGGGATGGAGTTCAAAGTGAAACCAGAAGGGTTGGAGTTACTGTTCAGCTACCTGTATTTGCTATTAATATTTTACTGTCTTGGTTTTGTCACATTTTTCTGATCTCCTCTCCCTAGCCCAAAGCTGAACTATAGCTTCAGCTGCTGGAGTTCCCAGAAGGGCATGGGTCCTTTAAATCCAAGGGCCACTGATGTTCTCCCTGACCGACCACACTCAAGGGTCAGCTGTGCCCCTGACCACCAGGAGTTTGCCTAACTCGCCTGACTCCAGCGGAAGATACAGAATATTACTTTGCCATTAATTCCTCTTATTTTCCAGAGGACATTATCAAGGGGCTATTTTGATCAATTGAATAATTGCACCACTGTTGAAGGCATCAAGGTTTAGTTACCAAAAGACAAATAAGAATTAAATATAATTCTTGCTTGAATTCTTGGTCTTCAATAAAGCCATCATGTTTCTGCAAAATTTGAGATCAGTTCTAATTTGAAACTGGGGAGACACATCTCTCCCCTCACCTGGGCACCTCCTCACTTGATATGCTGCCCACTGTGCCAAGTACTGGCCAAAGTAACATTGTTTCACATGATTGAGGTTCCTTGAGAATCACCTCTGTTCCTTGGCAGGTCCCTGTGAAGATAATATGTGGGAATTGTGGAAATAAAAATTATTTTCTGCAGTATTTTCTATAAGTTGATGTAATTATTGTGCTATGACTCAATTATCTCTAAGTAGGAGTGTCCAACCTTTTTTGTCCTCCTCTGCCACACATTAGAAGAGTAAGAGTCATCTTGGC
This sequence comes from Otolemur garnettii, assembly GCF_000181295.1. Taxonomy (NCBI): domain Eukaryota; kingdom Metazoa; phylum Chordata; class Mammalia; order Primates; family Galagidae; genus Otolemur; species Otolemur garnettii. The sequence continues at coordinate 2,417,928 of NW_003852521.1, forward strand.
TCAACGCCTATAGCTCAGTGCCTATATCTCAGCAGCTAGGGCACTGGCCACATACACCAGGGCTGGTGGGTTCAAACCTGGACTGGGCCTGCCAAACAACAATGACAACTACAACAAAAAAGTAGCCGGGCATTGTGGCGGGCACCTGTAGTCCTATCTACTTGGGAGGCTGAGATGAGAGAATTGCTTAAGCCCAAGAATTTGAGGTTGCTGTGAGCTGGGACTCCATGGCTCTCTACCGAGGGTGACACAGTGAGACTGTCTCCAAAAAAAAAAAAAAAAAAGAATCATCTTAGGCCACACACATTAAATACACAAACACATGAAAGCTAATTAGCAAAAAGAGGTCTGTGCATACTTTTTGTGATATCTGACACTACAGATAAGCAAAAAAGTCATCATTAAAATCGGCACGTGATCCATGGGCCACAGGTTAGACACCTCTGCTTGCTGAGTCTAAGGAGTAGCATGTGTGTTTTTATGTGGGGGAGGTGAGAGACTATGAAACAACCTGCACTGAGGGCTCTGTGTGTGTGTGTGAGAGAGAGTATGGAAGTGTCAGTGTCCAAAGATACAGAAACGGGCATCAACAGCTTTCTGGTCTGTCCTACACAAGCCTCTCTGTGATGGTTAGAATTCGACGTGAGACTTTCCTTCCTTCAGCAGGTCCCAGTTATTACTTCTCCTTCTCTTCTTATGCACATCCCTACCACGTTCACACACGTCACCTGTCTTTGCTGTAACCCTGAGAGTCACGGTACACTGGCATGATTATTCCCACTTAATACATGATGAAACAGAAGGTCAGAGATCTTGTGACCGGATGAAGTTCACATTCGTAGCAAACGGGCCGCCAGTGGGAAGCCAGGTCACATGTCTGCCTCAGTCCACTTTCCATTAAACACAGGGCCAGCTGGTCTGTTTATTGCTGGGTTTGGGAGTTTTTGTTTTTATTTCTCGGGGGATGAGGTTTTGGCTCAGATAGTGAAGAACAGAGTATCAGCCGGTCATAAAAACACAAACTAAAAAACAATGGTTACTCTCCAGGAAGTTGGGAAAGCAACTGTTCTGTGCTACGTAGAGTCATACTATTTCCAACGTCACTTGGTGCTTAAACTGAAAGATAGTTTAAAATGCTGGTATCATCACTCTCCTGGCATTAAAAGGGACCAGGTCTGGAGTAATGTGTTTGGACAATTCCAGATGTTGTTCTTCTAGTGGATCATTTCCCCTCATTGTATCCACAAAGTGGTTACTGGAACAAAAACTATCCCTGTAGATTTCGGGTACCTGATTGAAATTTTCCTGGATGCTTTCTTACTTCCTGGCAGAAATTTCACGAATGCAGAAATATGAACTGAACATGGATTTTGGTTTTGACATGTCCCCAAATTACAAGATGCATTTCTCCTAAACCTAAGAGCTGGCATGCACAGAAAGATCTGAAAATATCCCTCAATAAAGTTTATGAAAAAGTGTCTACCAAAAAATGCTATTTTGACAGCTGTTTAAGGCATAAGCAGTTAAAGTGAACTACTTAAGGCCTCTACATTTTATATTTTTAAGTTGATGGAGTATATGAAATTACCTCACCTAATTTGATTTATCATTTATGAGTTCACACTTTCAAACCTAAATATTTGTCTTGAATTATGTCACAAAAGTCTATAGAAATGCTAAATTGTGCTTTTCTTGGGAGTTATGAATTTTAGAAGAGAATTTGAATTATTTCTGTTTTCACAGCTTTATTAATCTATTCACCCATTCATGATCCATATTTGAACTTGGGGTGTGCAACTTCAATCCTTGGTATTGTTAGCTACTTCAGCTCCATAGACAGTCTTTAAAAAATAACAGCTTTATTGATATGAAATTTATATGCTACACCAATGCATCTACTTAAAATACACAAGTCAATGATTTTTAGTATTTTCACAAGAGTTGTGCATCAATAATTACAATTTTAGAATAGTTCATCACTCCCACTAAAGTAACAGTAAAATATATATTTTTTAAAGCATAACACCCAATGGTATGGTCTGAATGTTTGTGACCCCTTCATACTTATATGTTAAAATTCAAACCCTCCAATGTCAGTGCCTGCTGTGGCACTCTGTCACGGATGAATAAAAACAGCAGGGACATGGATTGAACGTACAAGCCGGCAAGAGGTGGGCTTCCCCCAGGTGCAGGGAGAGTCCCGAATAACCTCTGTCATGGCCTTTTACTGAAGCATTATACAATAGATGTGGGGGCCCACATACAGGAGCTATGTGCTTAATGATTGCTATGTGTTCTTTCCCCACTGGCTCAACTCTCACCTTGTTGCAACACAAATGTCCAAAGTATAAGACCTGCTTGCTAAGAGAGACTGATCTTATCTCATTAACACATGCAGTTGCTTGAGGGCTTGTCTCCGGGCTGCAAAACATCTCCATGCCAGCTAGGAGATTGTCTTGCTCCCAGTGGCTGCTTCTATAAGCATGGTGCTCAGTCTCCTACACCCCAAGGCAATGGCATTTGGAAATAGAACCTTTGGGAGATAATTAGCTCATGAGGGTGGGGCCTGCATGAATGGGATTAGTGCCCTTATAAAACAGGCCCCAGAGGGCCCTGTGCTCTTTCCTCCATGTGAGTTTGGAGTGAGAAGATGAGTGTCAGTGAGGAAGTGGGCCATCACCAGACACCAGATATGCCTTGATCTTGGACTTCCCAGCCTCCATGAGAAATAATTTCTGTCATTTATAAACTAACTATTATGGTGTTTTGTGATAGCAGCTCAAATGGACAATGACACTCAAGGACAAAAGAAAGAGAGGAGATAACAGCAAAGTGATATTGGAGTATTTTGGAAACTGGACAGTGAATGGACAAGTTGTAATAAACTTAGACTAGAGAACATTGAAAGCTAAGTTCCTGCCAGGGATGGTAGGTTCACATGGCAGCCTGTCAACAATAAGCTGCTCTGCCCTGCAGAACCCCAGAAAATCTCAGAAATTTGAGACGTCTACAACCTAAAACCAGAGGTGTTGAATGGGGCTGCAGGGCAGAAGCTGATTATTGAGAAATTGATTGAAAAATTTTAGAAGGGGAGGTAAATCTTCAGGCTCCTTCCCTAACCAGATGTGGCCAGGCAGCAACCTTACTACCCAACTTAAGCCTCCCACCTTGTAAGAAATTAAGGCTTATTTCTGGGGCTGCCTGAGATTCCAGGTATGAGCAGAGGCAGGGGTGAGTGAGGTGCTATATTGAAAACAGTGGGATTGAATATAAATTTTTCTACTGCCAGTCAAAACCCTGAGCCTCCTTCCCCATCTCTGAGTGTCAAAGACAAAATCAGGACAATTACAGTTTTTATAACTGATCGTGTGGTTGTAGCTGGAATTTACCTTCTTTCAATACCCATTCTGAGTTTCCTTTTACCTGTAGCAGATACCTCAGCTAGTCATGGTACTTTACTTGGCTGGTGACCCAAATCTTTATTCTTAAAGGGTCTGGACCATTATTAGTAAAACTGCCTGGAATAAGTTGTCAGAGTTTGCAGTCCACCTTCGTCACAAGGCTTGGTAACACCGAGGACTCTCCTAAGGAACCTTAGGTAATGCTAAGAAATCTCCTAAGGAACCTTCTGTGTCCCAGACCTGCTCTCCCCTACCTCCATTGGAGAGCAGCAGTCTCATTTCCCCTTGGGAGTCAGGATTAGTCCTGTGAGCCAGCACATCACTGCTTTGTTTACTTGTTAATTCAGAAGCATCAGAAGCCCAAAGTGGCTGGGTGGTCGTCTTAACTTCCAGTTCAATGGAATTGTCATTGTGTTTTCTGCTGGAAGTGTTCCTGCCTGTGCAACTAAGGCCTTAAGGTCAATACAGTGTATCGTCTCGGAAGCAAGAGGCAAGCTTTTTGTTGGTGGGTCACTAGGGCTAGGTCAGGTCACCATTTGATTCCTGGACCCATGCATTCTGGCTATAGAAGAAACACGCGTGGAAGGCTGGTCCAGATTATGTACAACCTTCTGGAAAACATTGTCCCAACCCTGCAAAGTACTGCCATTTAACTGTCACTGACTCTTTAAATGGTCATTCTACTTCTCCATCTAGCCAGCTGCTTCAGGGTGGTGGGGAACCAGGAGTGCAGGCCCAGTGCCACTCACTTCATTTGCTATGAAGTGAGTTCCCAGGCCAGAGGCCGGGCAGTGCAGAACCATGATGGTGCATAAGTCACTCTGTACGTCCCATGGATTATAGTTTTGGCGGAAACATTGCATTCAGGAAAGGCTAACCTGTGCCAGAGTAAGTTTTTGTTCGACTTTGTTCATGAGGCAATGACAGGGGTGGCCGGAGAAAGGCTGCCTGGTGTTTACAGAATGGATTGTCCTATTCACCTGTTATCACCCTCTGCCAAGGTCACCCTTTGGTGAATATTCACATGGGACGCAAATATTTTCACATTCTTTGCTCATTCAGGAAGGATTATCCACATACCTCTGCCCCTAATGTCCTTGACACCGATATTTCAACCACATTCTTTCTGATTCCCTGACCATTCAGCTAAACTATGGGCCACAGCCCATGAGTTTGTGGCTGAAAGGCACATGTCCAGCTCTTTCTCTTTATAACAAAAGTGCGTAGCCAAGTGTGCTGCCAGAAGCTGTGCTTCCGCCGTCTGCCAGGGCTGTCCCCGGGAAAGGCTGCAGGATGCGGCTGTCTACACTCGGGTGGTGCCTACCTGAGTGCAGAGCAGGCCAGCCTTCTCTTCCTCTGTCAGCTGACCACAGGACACCTCCCACGTGGCCACAGGTGCAGGCTGAGAGAGGGAGGGCAGCGCAGTAGGAGAAGGCACCACGGACATTGGGGGCCACTTCTTTACGTCTTCAACTTGAGCCTTCAGCCTTGACCAGACGTCTTGAGGACAATCCTTTAAGATAGAAGACAGAGCCTAAATAAGAGTGACTTGAAGGAAACAGCAGAAAATGTCAAAACAGCCACCCAACCAACCAGGTCCTATTAGTTAATATCCTCAGAAAAGATGAGAGACAAAATGCATATAAGAATGAGAGTGATTAAAAAATTAATAGTCGGAAAACAAGAAAGAGCTTCCTGGATAATAAGACGGAGATGGCACAACTCAAAAACTAAATGTGAAAGGGGGAGCTGAAAACGATCTTTCTTAAGGTAGAAAAAAAGGACACTGGGCTAGGACGTAGCAGCAAACAGGATGAGCAAATTAGAGGATCAATTAATAGCCATAGCAGAGCCAGAGAACACAGAAAAGAGGGAGGGAGAGATCATTTAAAAATCAAAATCCAGGACAAACAAAACTAGTTTTGCTGAATGGGAGGACATGAATCTTACTGGAGGACTCCCAGGCGCTCAGCCCAGTAAACATGCTGTGGGGGGCAATGACCCAGGCCAGAAGAGAGCTTATCTTAAGGACAAAAATTAGGACCAAGACAAGATGGCTTCTCCCTGTGAAGTCACTGTTTCTGGTGGCCATTACTCTACACATTTGGGGAAAGCCCATCTGCTTTATCCAGAGGAGAAATGAGAGATGGAGGAGGTGGGGTGAGCATTGTGCTGGAATTTCTTGTTTTTGTCATTTGTGAGACTAGACTCCAGTACATTATCTTATAGGGCAATGGGAACCCGTAAACCTTTCCTCTGGCCAAAAAGCTTCACTATTGCTTTCTGCACTGGTGACAGTGTACACTGGTGGTCTGTCACCCAAGGCCACACAGGTGCTTATCCCTCCTCTAGCCACCCCCCCACATCCACACCCAGCTGTGCACACTCAAGTGCATGCCGTACTCACCTGCACATCCCTGCTTGTAAGAGGAAGCTCATTGGTGCTAAGTTGGTGCTGTAAGACAAAAGTTCATATCATCTTTCATTGAAGCAAATATTCTTGACCACTTAGCACACAAAGGCGCTGTGCTAGAAAGGGCATGAGGGTCAGTCCCCACATTTAGAGAACTTTTTGTCAAAAAGCATCCTGGTGACGACAGAGCAGCAGGCAGCTTGCGTGTCCCACGTGATATGTGGAGCATTGGGGGGGATGTGGAGGCATCTAGCACGGCTTGGTGGTTGGGGACGCTTCCTGGGGACATTTCTTTGGAGCTGAGTCTCCCCGAGCAAATAAGTGTTGGCCTCAGGGACAGGAGACGGAAGGAAAACTGGCAGCAGCTCAGTGTGTCCGGAGTTAGCGACAGGAGGAGAGCCTGGGGGGCGAGGAGGAGCTGGGTCACCAAGGAAGAAATAAATACTAATATCGGTGCAGTAAGCTACCAATCAGGGAAATCACAAGGACTGATCCGCTTGTCTTAAACGCCCCTCCAGTACTTACTTGGCAGTAGTCTGGGTGTGGTAAATATTGAACTACACAGGACTTTTGGCCTCATACACGTCCAGATATTTCAAAGTGCCTTTTCCCCAGGCCTGACAGTTAGAGACCTTGGAACGTTCCCCAGTGGCTGCCGCTGGCAACAGCCACACCCTGAGGACCAGAGTGGGGAGAGCTGGGTGAGTGAAGGGGTACTCTTGTCCTCACCCCAGGTTCCCACTGGGGAATGCTGGGAGGTGGAGCTTTCCAGGGTGGCCTAGCCCTGCCAGGTGCTGGCAGGGTGCTGTCCTCCGAGGAGTAAGAAAGCGAGAAGGAACGCTCACTGCCCGGGGTCAGCCTTGGGACACACTCACTGTTGATGTCACGGTCCTGTGCATGGGTGAGCTCCTGCTCGCACCCAGACAGACATGCTCTCTCTGTCCACAGTACTTTTATTTTATTGTGTATATATTTAAAACGTACGACATGATGTTTTGATATTCATATACATAAAGAAGTGATTCCTATAGTCAACTAAATCAACACTTTCCTCGCTCTCTTCCTCCGTGTGATCAGAGTACCTGAAATCTACTCTCTCAGCAAATTCCCAGCGTACCCCACTCTCCTCTCCAGGCTCATTCGTCTGACGTAAAGGCATCTTTTCTCCCTTTCACCCCCAGCTCCCCAGGTCCCACCTCCTCCGTGACACCCGATAATCACCTTTCTACTCTCTGCCTTTTGTTTTCTTTTTAGAATCTACATATCAGGGAGATCCTGCAGTATTTTTCTATTTGGTTTATTTCACTTGTTTTTAATTTAGCAGAATGTCCTCTAGGTTCAGCCATGTTGGTGCAAATGGCAAAATAGCAAAATAATGTTTCATTGTGTGTGTGCATGTGTGTATATATGTATATAAGCACACACACGCGCGTGCGCACACACACATACACACACATATATATACCACAACTTCCTTATCCGCTTATCCATTGGTGGACACGTAGGTTGTTTTCATGTCTTTGCTATTGTGAATAAGGTGCAATAGACATGGAGCACAGACACTTTACAGGGTGGCGATTTCACCTCCTTCAGGTGAATACCCAGAGCAGGGATTGCTGGATAATGTCACACTTCTATTTTTAATCTTTTTAGGAAATTCCCACTGTACATTCCCACCCACAGTGCACACGGCTACCTTCTCACTTTCTCCCAGCACTTCTTTCTGGTCTTTTTGGTGATTGCCATCCCACAGGTATGCAGTGACACCTTGCAGTGATTTGGGTTTGTGTCTCCCTGAAGATTAGTGGAGAAATTTTTCATTTGTCTGTTGGCCATTTTCATATCTTCTTTGGAAATGTCTCTGTAGGTCATTTGCCCATTTTTTAAATTATTAGTTTTTTGCTATTGAGTTACCTGAGTTTCTCATACACTTTGGATAGTAACCCCTTATCTAATATTTGCTTTACAAATATTTTTTCCCACTCCGTTGGTTGCCTTTTTATTTTGTTGATTATTTCCTTTGCTGTGCAGAGAAGCTTTTAAGTTTGATGTAGTCCCACTTGTTTATTTTTAATTTTGTTGCATGTGGTATGAGGGTGATATTTAAAAATTCATTGTTTTGTTGCGACAGGGTCTCACTATGTTGTCCGGGCTGGAGTGCAGTGGCGTCATCACAGGTCACTGCAACCTCAAACTCCTGGGCTTACGCAATCCTCCTGCTTTAGCCTTCTGAGTAGCTGGGATGATAGGCACTTGCACCATGCCCAGCTAATTTTTGTGTGTTTTATAGAGACAGGGTCTTGCTCAGGCTGGTCTTGAACTCTTGTCCTCAAGTGATCCTCCTGCCTCAACACCCCCAAAATAATTGACAAGACCAACATCAAGGGGCTGAACCTCTATGTTTTCTTCTAGGAATTTTACAGTTTCAGGTTTTATATTTAGGTCTTTAATCCAGGGACTCAGTACACTGTCATTATCTCTTTAAAGTAACCCCACTCACTTTCTGCCTTGACATTCTTATCCTTCTGAGATAAGCTGCTGAGCCCAAAATAAATACTCCAGCCCCACTCTTCCTAGCTTGAAGACAGGTGCACAGACAGTTTTTGTTTCAGAGTTTTACTGCAAGTTGCTATGAGGAAATAGACAAGATAACTCTCAAGAAGATTTATGATCCTGGGGCCCGACGTTTGCTGATCCCCCTCCCAAATGACATGTCTGAACTCTATGTTGACAACTGAGGCTATGATAATCCATTCCCCCTACCAAATACCTCCCTTTTATCTAAAAGATGGGAAGAAACAGCAAAGCAAGATAGTGGCTCTGTCTTTGCTCCTAGTGTGCACTTTGGATCTCTGCAAACCTTCCAAGGAGCCAAGAACTGCTGGGCTCTAATTCTGCGTAGTCCCTAGAGCTCAGATCCCGGTTGCCCCTCCTCTTTCCAGGCGAAGAACTTGATGATCAACAAGGTCAGATGCAAGTAGGTTAGCTCAGCAGTTCCCAAGCTTGCTGGTACAAGAGAGCCCACTGGTTTTTTGTTGTTGTGGTGGTTTTTTTGTTTTTTTGTTTGTTTGTTTTTGTCTGTGTATGTGCGTTTTAAAATACCAGTGCTGTCTCTCACACCCAGACGTTTTGACTTAATATAATGAACATGTGTAAATCTGCAGCCCACCATAATAACTACAGCTTTATTTATACCATTGAAATTACCTTGTACACCCCCTGAGATTCTCTTCACCTCTTAGTTTACTTAAGGAGTATGTCCCTCTAAGCAAAATATTGACTTGGTTGTTAGAAACATAACAAAAAAAAAAGGTTCCTTTTTGTGTGAAGAACTGTACAACTCCCTCTTTTCACTTTCCAACTTTATGCTCGTAGTTTATATTCCTGTTTATTATTTATCACCAAAGGGCCCTGCAATGAGTAGAGAAATAGTAAATCCACTTGGGCCACAAGTCAGGATTTTTTTCCCCCATGGTCCTAAAAGTTCCAACAGGGCACACAGATGTACATGAGCAGTTATTTTGAACAGCTGGTCATCTGTCTCACATCTTGATAATCATTTTCTCTCTCCCATTAACCCTGCCTTTACATGTTAGGAACGTTTTTTATTTAATGGTCCTTCAAAAAATCCTTGCATGGTAGTAAAAACATTTCAATCAGAACAATAATTATAACTTTTAAAAACTCTGATTTGCTAACTATATATAGTCAGATTATTTATACATCAATGTTCCCCCATCAGAAAGAAAGACAAATAGAAAAATCTTGTCTCTTTCCCAGAAAATAAATAATAGTACTTGTGGAAACAGTCACCAGTTTAAGCCCTAGGAGGAATTTCATAAGGACATCGTCTCTAAGCAAACACTTCTGGTGAGGTGCCAGGTGTGGGGACGGGATGGGTTTCCTAGGACGCTGGAGCTGAAGAAATCAGCAGTGTTAGAACTCTTGGTCACTCACTCGCACCCCCGTCTGTGCAGATAGGTGGATGCCTATACTTTGGAATTCCCCCAGCTCACCTGACTTCTCCCCCCCTTAGTGATAAAGCCGAGTTCATGCTTGCCGTGGATGTCATTGCTCTCCAGGATTACACATTAATCTGCACTGTGTAATTACTCTGCTTCGAAGGAATTACCTTGCAACAAGTTAGTTTTCTTGATTGTACTGTGGCATCCTAGGAATTTGGCACTGCTATGGTAAGGGTGGGCTTTGTTTATACCAACAGTGCACACCATTAAGAAGCTTAAGCTAGTCAAAGCCTAATGCATTTGAGTCATCATGGTTCAAAAATGAAGTCATATCATGTAGCATATCTTAACCCAAGTACAAAGCTGTGTACTTTCTATAATGAGTAAAAGGAGTCATTCCCCTTGGGCTAGGGCATGGTTAAATTGGATACAGAAGTGACATCATTCTGACTTTGCTTGGGCATTGACCACGTGTGTAAGGTATGCTGTGTCCCTGCTAATGAGGAAAGTTAGCTTGTGTCTTTCATCATGAAAAAATATCAGAGTTAAATTGAATTAAATGCAAATGATCTTCAAAATCTTAAAACCATGCCTCATAGAATTGGGCTGTGTCTGAACTGGTGCAGGGAAGAGTTGAAGTTGTCCAGCATTTTTCCATTTCTTCCTTTTAGATGATGCTGTAGAGCAGGCATCCTCAAACTATGGCCCGTGGGCCACATGGAGCTCATCCAGGACATTTATCTGGCCTGCTGAGTGTTTTTGCTACCACTGCCTGTTCTGCTTAGCAGCTGACTTGTCCTGGGGCCCGCAGTCAGGCCCTTCAGCAGTCTGAGGGACAGTGAACTGGCCCCCTGTTTAAAAAATTTGAGGACCCCTGCTGTAGAGACTTCAAAAGGTGGGTCTTCTGGGGCAAAAGGTAGGTGGGGCTGAAGCCTGGATCCCCAAAGCCTCTGCAGAGCTGGGTGGCACGAATGCAGCAGAGGTGAGGAGGATTTACAGGTGCACTTGTGACTATGAAGTTAACACACTGAACCTCTGTGGATCATAAACAAAATACAATCCTGCTGTTCCCAGGTGCACTTTTCTCAGTAAGGAAAGTCCAGGGGCAGGGAAGAAACTTGAAGGGGAGGCAGAACCCTGGTTCTCATCTGGGCTTACTCTATAGAGCTGGGCATTCACTTACTCTATGGAGTTGGGTATCAAATGGAAGCATTTGGGCAGATAAATTTGCAACTTTTAAAAATAGATTATAAAGTACTCTCTTTACAGAGGTGTATAGGGTAATGGGAAAACAGTTGGTTCTGGGAATGGAGAGAGATCAGGATCTGACTCTTGGCTCTGTAACTGAATTTCTGAATTGCCCAGGCAAGTTACTTACCTCTTAGGGATTCCATTTCCTCACCCTTAAATAATGGCAGCTACCTCTCAGAGTTGCCTATGAATTGATGAGAAGATATTTGTAAGGCAACTAAATCATTGCCTAACATCTGCTTGGGCTACTGTAACAACATACCATAGACTGTGCAGCTTAAATAAGAGATACTATTTCTCACAGTTCTGGTGGCTGGGAAGTCCAGGATTAAGCCCTTGGCAAGTTTGATTTCTGGTGAGAGCCCACTTCTTGGACTGTAGACTGCCACGTGCCTGCTGTGGCCTTACGTGGCTTTTTCTTGGTATGCACTTGTGAAAAGAACAAGATCTCTGTCTTCTTCCTGTAAGGGCACTAATCCCAACATGGGGGCCCCACCTTGGTGACCTCATCAAAACCTAATTACCTCCCAAAGGCCTCACCTCCAAATACTAATGTGTTGGGGGTTAGGGCTTCAATATGTGAATTGGGGGGGGGTGCACATTTAGTCTATAACACCTGATAGATAGGAAATACTCAGTAAACAGTGAGAATTATTATCTACAAAATGAGTAGCCTGGGTAACTTGGCTTCTAGAATCTTTTCTAATTTAGAAAAATAATCTCAGTAATGTGATTAGGAACCCTTATGCCCCCAATAGTATGTTCTATGCTTTAGACCAGTGGTTCTCAACCTTCCTAATGCCGCGGCCCTTTAATACAGTTCCCACAGTCATAACCCACAGGTTGAGAACTGTGGCTTTAGACTCTGTAAGAACATCATCCTCTTCCCTACTGCCCTGCAAACTTCGCCCGTCTCATGAATTAGCATCACCTTTTATCCATTTGTCCAATCTAACACAACGTCCTCCTTGTATCTAATTGGTATCTTTCAACTCCTTTCACTTCTTCCCATTTCTACTGCCACAAAGCCTACTATACAGACAATTATCGTCTCTTTTTTTTTTTTTTTATTGAATGGTAACTGTGTACATTGATGCACTTTGGGGGTA
>NW_003852521.1:2444516-2451581 GCF_000181295.1 Otolemur garnettii
CCGAACTTCTTTCTGGGCTCAGCTCCCCGTCTTTGACTTCATAGATTCTGATTCCAACCAGTTTTTCTTCCTTTGTTCAGGAGCCTCTGACCAGGGTTGCTACCAGTCGGCCATCTTCCCAGAATCCTCAATTATCGTCTCTTGCGTGAATTATTGCAGTTGCCTTCTAATTAGCTTCCTGCCTTCCAGCACGGGCATCCTACTTTATCAGGGCTAACCAGGAATGGATTCCCAGTGTTTTCATCTCTTCAGCCCTCATGGAGCTGGGCAGACCTGTGGCCACCTCTTTCTGATCCCCCATTGTGTCTTATAATATTACCATTTCTCATGCATGTCATGGGTGCCAAATCTGGGAAGCACTCGTGTCTAATCCCCTCTTTACACTGCACCCAAAGTGACCTTGGAAAGTGAAACTGAATTATCTTTATAACAATCAATGGCTCCTCATGTTGCCTTTAGGACCAATCAAAATTGTTTAACATGACATACAGTTTGTTTCATTGGCCTTTAATTCATGTCAGGCTCAGCAGGCTATCTTGAGAAAATATTTTCCAAATCCCTTTAATCCCTTTTTAAAGACCCAATGACTTAGCTCGGAGTAGTGAGCTCCTAGAATTCTCCCACAGCAGAGAGGAGACATTCTTGTCTCCGATGAAGGACAGAGTCAGAAGGGAGGAAGACAGGTCCTGGGGGAAGAAGAAAAGGCCACCCATTTTTTTGTCCCTGGAGGTTGTAGAGATGAGACAGGAGAAAAAATGTGATTGTGCAAAAGGAAAAAAGAGAGTAGAGCCAGGCAGTCAGCGCTAAGTCCTGGAAGGGTGGGAGCATGTTAAGTAAGCAGGGTACACCAAGAGGAAGGAGGGCAGCCATCACCACACCCTCCTTGGGTGCAGCCTGAGACGTGTATGGCAGCACAGGCACTTTCCAAGGCTCAGTGACGGTTCCCAGGTAGAGCACAAGGCAAGTCAGCCTTGGCACAGCAAGGTAAGTGTGTACCAGGGGCTAAGCAGGCTGGGACACCACACTCTGGGAAAACAGCAGGGACCAATGAGAGGTGGAGTCCTGGCCAGGCTGAGAGCACCTGATCACTGGTTTACCTGCAACCCACGTGACAGAGAATTGTTTGTCCCAAAGAGACTTGACATTCCTTAAATGGCCAATCTAAAACTTTTTGGACCATAAGGGTGTAGTGGCTCACGCCTGTAATCCTAGCACTCTGGGAAGCTGAGGTGGGTGGATTGCTTGAGCTCATGAGTTCGAGACCAGCCTGAGCCAGAGTGAGAACCCTGTGTCTAAAAACAGCTGGGTATTCTGGTAGGTGCCTGTAGTCCCAGCTACTTGGGAGACTGAGGCAAGAGTATTGCTTGAGCTCAAGAGTTGGAAGTTGCTGTGAGCTATGACACCATAGCACTCCACCCAGGGTGACAAAGTAAGACTCTGTCTCAAAAAAAATTTTTTTTGGACCATAGTACAAGGTTAACAGAGTTGCATATTAATTTAGTTTCTTTTTCCTGTTAACAAGCAGTTGACAACTTAGGGGAAAAGACCAAAATAAAGGACTTACATTTTCTGCACATCTCAGTTGGAATGGCGGACACATTGGTTATTTTTGTGAAGTTATTAGACAGCGATGGCGTAAGATAGCACACAAACGCTCAACTCCCTGTTCCCACGCCCTCTCTTTTCTTCTGTTTCTCCTGTTCTGCAAAGTCAGCAGAAAATGAAAGACGATGTTCCCAGAGTTCACATTTGGGCACCCGAATGAATGAGGCTGCTGCTGACACATTGGAGATTGGAGTGGACTTTAGACGGGGAACATGATGCTGGGCCACATTTAGGACAAGTGAAACTTCACCTAATTATACATGACCAGTATCAAGATATGTCTTGGAAGTTGGGGGTGTCTGCTAGGAGCTTAAACAAGAGATTGGGACAGGACGTATAGATTGGAGAGTCTTCAACACATGAGGGATAAAAGAAGCTGTTGGGATAGATAAAGTCTCCTCCAAGGGACAGTAAGAAGAACGTATATTGTTGGTGGATGGAAAGGGCCCGTGAAAAAACTGAGAGAGAAGATGCTTGCTAGAAAATGACCCCCCAGGAAAAAGCAAGACAGGGCTGTAGGAGGCAAAACAAGAGTCTCAAGAGTCTGTTGTAATCTAAGTCCCATCAGCTGACTATGAATTCACGTAACCATGTGCATGGTTTGGTAGTAAGCTCCAGGACTCAAAGCTAAAAAGACAAAAACAGCAAAGTAGGGTAGAATGGCATCTGGGAGCAAGCCACAGATCTGAGGAGGACACTGCAGTTCTAATAAGGTGAGGGGGTCACATTGCAGTGACCAGGAGGGGAGAAGCTGTTTTAAGAAAATCTGTCATAAAATGTGGGAAAACGATGGAGCCCCACGGAATTCATGTTGGAAGGAAGACGTGTCTGAGGGTGAGAGAAACATGAGCGTGTGCGTGGCAGAGAGGAACACCCTGGTAGATCAAATACGTTCTTTCAGCAAATGCTCATTAAATATCTATTCTGTAGGAGACACTGTTAGGAGGGGGATGACCCAGCAGTGAACACAACTCTGCCCTCAGGGGCTTTGTCCTAATTGGGGGGGGGTGCAGACCTAAAGAAACTAAGAACGTGCTTAATATTTCTTCTATGTTGGCAGATGTAATAAATGATGTAAGCATCGGGTGAAGGGGGGAGCCCGGCCCTCTCAGAGGTGGATGCTTGAGCTGAGGCCTCAGTGCAGAGGCGGGGGACAGCTGCAGGAGCACGTGGATGAACCTGGGTGGAGACTCAGAGGGAGCCTGGTGTGCTGGAGGGCAGGGAGACTGGAGGCCGCTCGTAGGAGACCAGGTATAAAGGCAGACCTCGGTCAGCTCCACAGGGCATTGCTGGCCAGAGCAGGGGCTTGGCTCTTGTTTTAATCACAGTGCAGAACAACTGGGGGCTTTAAATGGGGATGGGCAGAGTTGTTTCTTTTTCCTTGTGGCACTTTGGTTGCCACTGGAGGGCTGTCCACTAGGGACACAGGTGAGTCTGGGAGAAGAGCAGAGAGAGCTGGGCCAGGGGCTGGGCAAGAGCTGCCTGGGCTTAAACCCACTCTAGTGTCCTGGCAGTGACAATGCCATAAGCCAGGGAGCTGAGGACAGTTTTTCACTGGAATTCCATCAGGACCCCATGATGGGTTGGGAGGTGGGGTTAAAGGAAAGCCTATTTTATCAGAATAAAGGGAAGCTGCAGAAGGACCAGTGACTGCTAAAGAAGTCACCAAAGAGGTAGGAGGATGGGAGTCTGCACCAGGGGTGCGGGGGAGGGGGTAAGACCTGATCAGGATGCTTTTTTTTAGACCCAGACAGGAAGGACTATGTCAGCTGAGAAGCCTTCCATGATCTTGGCAGATTCCTGACATTTTCTGAGCCTTCCAAGATTGTTGTAGGGATGCAGTGAGCTCCCAAGCACTCAGGGCCTGGCCCCATACCTGACGTTACAGCAGGTGGGGAGCCTGTAAGTTGTACATGTTGCAGAGAGAGAAAGTGTTTTGAAATGGGGACGGAGGAGGCTGAATGGATACCCTCCCTGTGGGTGATGGCCCAGAGGAACTTGGAGAGGAGACACTCTGAGAGGAGGGCCTGGGGTAGGAGTGCGCTCAGGGACAAGACAGTGACAGCACTTAAAAAGCTGCCGCCAAAGAGGCCGAGGAAGGCCACAAGCGGTGACTTCTGAGGTCCTTGTTAACGCTGGTTTTTCCTCCCTGAAGAATTTTTTTTAAAGCCAACAGCTACATCCAAAACTTAAATCTATCTGTACTGAGCCCAAAAACAATAAAAATCATGTTATGATTATAAGACTTGACAGGAAAATAGCACTCCAGGGATCTGTCCCGGGGATACACCCGGGAGACGGCTTCCTTAGTGACACTGTCCTTCCCCACCCACTCCAAACACTGCCACTAGCCTGGTCCAGGCTGAGGCCTCTGAACGACTGTGGCTTGGAAATGGACAGAGAGTCCTATGCTGGTTCACTTCTAGTCCAATCCCCATGGGCTTCCTTTGCTGAAGGCCATGGCTGGGTTATGTCTAGTAAGAGAGTGGGGAATGGGCGTGGTGTGCAAGGCTTTGATGTACAGTTTATACGGCAGCAGGTCTCTGCTAGAAGTTATTTTGATAGATTTAACTACCCCGTTCATCCTTTTTTAAAGACTCACTTAAAAAATATATATCGATAGCATATAATTTTCACACAATATTTCTAGCTTAGAAAACTACTTTAAAATTCCACTCTTCTAGGCCGTTTTCTTTGCTTAACCAATGCACATGAGAGCACCATCGAAACGGTGTGCTTGTATTTTCTCGGTGCTTACTCTCTCCGAATGATGTTAGTAGGTGAATTAAACTTACTTTATACTTCTCAGTTTCTTTATATAAGAAAACAAAAGACTTGGGAATGATAGTGAGAAGAGTTAAAGAAATAAGAAAATAAAATGTACAGCGTTTTCATGTAGCTATTAAGGAAAGAAGCTAATTTAATCCTTTGGTGATGCTGATTTCACGGTTTTTCTTTTCTATAAATTGCTGCAGCTTATGTTAATCAAACAACTTGTGAAATGTCCTGAAGTACTGTTATTTTTCTTTCCCTTCCTTTTTCTCACCTACATCCAAATTTAATTTAGAAGCTGGAGACTTCATTAACTTATTTCTGTGTCTGTTAAAGTTCTTATCCTTAGAAAAGCTCTCTTACACAGAAATTAGAAATCCAGAAAGAATTCATGACTTCAGACTCGTGGCTAAGTTAGGAAGCGATGTCTGTTGTTGATCGGTAGCACAAACATCTTCAGCAATGCAGCTCTTTTGGGGCTTTCTTGGGATGCGTCCTTTTCCTGTTAATACAGTTAGTGGGAGGTGCTTATGAAGAGATGGGGAGATACTATGTGGGAGTTTACTGATGATGCCACCTCCCTGATTTAAGGTATAAGAAATGCATTGACAATTCAGGTGTTCATGTCCCGTCCAGGTTCTTGGTTTGAAAACATGATAAGAGCGCCATGTGATTCCAGCGTGCTGCCATGTGTCTCTTTGGCAGTCCAAGTGATTCCATTTTTCAGACTATTCTTGTTCAGTTTAAGTGAAGTTGTAAGTTACATAGATGTGTAGTAGAACCTACTATGAGTACCATGTCTATAAACATGTGATACCACATGAGCAAGCCGGAAAGTAGCTGGCTTTGCCAATTGACAGTGTTTTAATCTGTAACACTATTCACTTTTTTTATTTTTTATTTTTGGAGATAGAGTCTCATTCTGTTAACCCAGCTAGAGTGCCTTGGCATCAGCTTAGCCCAGAGCAACTTCAAACTCCTGGGTTCAAGCGATCCTTCTGCCTCAGCTTCCTGAATAGCTGGGACTACAGGTGCCCACACCACATGTGGCTAATTTTATTTTTTTTTTTTGAGACAGAGTTTCACTTTGCCCTTGGTAGAATGCCATGGTGTCACAGCTCACAGTAAACTCTAGCTCTTGGGCTTAGGTGATTCTCTTGCCTCAGCCTCCTGAGCAGCTGGGACTATAGGCACCCACCACAATGCCCAGCTATTTTTTTGTTGTAGTTTGGCTGGGGCCAAGTTCGAACTCGCCACCCTCGGTATATGGGGCCGGTGCCCTACTCACTGAGCCACAGGCACCGCCCATTTTTATTTTTTTCCCTATTTTTCAATAGAGACAAGGTCTCTCTCTTGCTTAGTCTGGACTCAAACTCCTGAGCTCAAGAAATCCTCCCGCCTTAGTCTCCCAGAGTGCTAGGATTATACCACGCTCAGCCATACTATTTGCTTTAAATAATTAAAAAATTACTCAATTACAGTTTAACATTGGAACAATGGCAGCGCATTAGCCATTGTAAAGAGCATAGGCCTGGCAAGGAGGAAAAGTGTAAAATAAAAGCACTGAGAATCCAAATTGGTCACCAGGAAATGGATTTCTGGTGTGGCACAATGATAAAGAGAAAATCTGTTTAGAAGTGAGAGTTGTGGGGAATGATGAAGTTTCCCGGCGGGGGCGACCACCACACGGTCGAATGTGACTCTGTTATGTTTACAGAGGATGTGGCGGAGGAGAAGGGAGGTGGCGGGTAGGGACAGAACTGGAAGGGAACACCACAGTCGCCCAGATTCAATACTCTGTTTACTATGTAATACATCAAGTGGGATGAGAAGGGCTGGGGCAGGATTTTGCTAACAAATGTCCCCAAGTTCCCTTTGCTGATTCCAGCCTTGTTTGGAACCTTGAAACTCTGGACCAGGTACAGCCGCTGGAGTAGGGGGGAAGGAGTTGAGATATTAAAAAGATGTGCTCCACATCTTTACAATCTGCAGACTGCAACCAGCTGAAATTGAGAGACTGGAGTCTAATACCAATTTTGTCATTACCAGTATCAGGCCAATTCCTAACCTGTCCGTGATGTAGACACTTCAATTGTAAATAGGTGGTTTTGGCCTAAATCAGTGGTTCTCAAAGTTTTACTTGTATCAGAATCTCCTGGAGGGCTTGTTCTGAGACTAGTTGTCTGGGCCCACCTGGTCTCCCAGGATTCCGGTTCATTAGGTTCCAGTAAGGTTGGAGAATTTGCGTTTCTATTAAGTTTGCTTGTGGTCTGAGTATTGCGGCGAGAACTACTGGTTTGCAGATCATCTTCAAGGTCATTTTCTGTGTGAAAAATTCTTCATTTTCTTACCTGAACAGTTTCAGCAATGAGAAATTTATAGTTAAATGACACGTGGAGTAGGTGGTACAGGGAGGTGTTATATTAATAAAACCAAGTTTTGTGGGCAGTGCCTGTGGCTCAGTGAGTAGGGCACCGACCCCATATACCAAGTGGTGGCGGGTTCGAGCCCAACCCCAGCCAAACTACAACAAAAAAATAGCCAGGCGTTATGGCGGGTGCCTGTGGTCCCAGCTGCTCAGGAGGCTGAGGCAAGAGTTCGCCTAAGCCTAGGAGTTGGAGGTTGCTGTGAGCTATGATGCCACAGCATCATAGAGACTCTGTCTCTAACAAGAAAAAAAAAAAAAAA
>NW_003852521.1:2451667-2455931 GCF_000181295.1 Otolemur garnettii
GGGGGGGGGGAGACTACGTATCTGGCAAAAAGAAAACAGAGAAATCGAAATGTCCTGAGCACACCAGAGGCTTTTCAGGAGTCTCTTCCCATAGAAGCTGACCTCAAAACAAACCTTATTTATTTAAATGGGAGCCAGTGGGAGTTTCCAACAAGGAAAAACAGTTGTGAGATCAAAGTACTAAGTGAAAAACCACGAAGCAAGAATTTTATATAATCACTACCTAAGGGATTCCTCAGGTAAGAATTTTTTCAGTTACATTTTACTGATGTTCTTTCATAGTTAAAATGGCATAAGCCATGGTTTTATTTCCGCTTTACTCCTTTCTTGACCTTTAATGCAAATATCCTTAGTTGTTTTATTGAATTAAAGGCAATGATTTAAACATAACAAGGAGACTGGGGAATTCCAAATGTACGGTGGGGTTCTTGTTTCTGTTAGAGATCACAATTTTGCCTGTAGCCATCTCTCTTCAGGAATATATATTGGCTGCGGTCAGCCACGCTGGGGGTTTTAGAGATTATAATTACATTACATACTATATGCAACCCAGTTGCTAAGTGGATATACCACTTGCTTTTATACACTGCTTATTTTAGACCAAGTTTTTGAAAAATAAATGGTTTATTTTTTAACTCTCAAGAGTTGGAACATGTCTTTAAAAAAAACGTTGCATCTAAGATATAACTATATTTCTCAATATGTAAGAAATTATTTTATATTGCTTTAATTTTAAAATGCCCCCACATCTGATTTAAGCCACTTAAAAAGAGGCGATTTTCTTTTTCTAGTAAACGGCTAACGCATTGGTGATCTACTTCTGTCTGAATGAGATAGGACCCTTGTAAAATGTGAATTTATAGAGAGAATGAGCACTCTTCCCTCAGTTGGCTTCTGGTGGCTGTGTGCTAGAGTGACTGTTTTACTTTATTGTCACCGATCTGCAGGGTGGGGGTGGGGAAGGGTCTTGCTCTGAAAAGTTGCCTGATTGATCATTTAAAGACCATCTGGGAAACTTGTCTCCAAATAGCTGGCGTGGCTCCTGGGCCCTGAATGCCTGCCCAGCCTTTGTCTGCACGGAAACAGACAAAGGACCTCTCAGCCCCTGTCGAGGTTAATTAGGACTTTAGTTTAGGACTTTCTCTTTTTCTTAATCTGACTGATTTGTGACCTTATTTGACGCTTTTGTTTTAGAGGTGATTCTCTGGGGCTCATGGTTAGGTGGCTGCAGTCCCAGCAGGCTGTGAGCACAGTGGCTCTGTCAGGTGTGCTGAGTGTTCCTGCCTTTGGACTGAGCATTCCTTTTGGACTTACTTTCCAGAAAGCAGGATAGTGAGAAACTCACAGGAAAACGAAATACAGATAAGAGTATGGGGCCGTGACTCTGCATATTCTGTGCTTAGATTTACTAACTCTAATGCAATGATGATCGAATCAGGAAGAGCAATCACTACACCACCAAAAAACAAAAGAAATTCTGTGTAGTTGGAAGATCACTTACAGTTCTGTAACTCTAGTTAGGATATTTTGCAAAGTTTCTCAGAAGATTATGCGACTGTGAGATTATGAGATGTTTTTAAATGTGGTGGGAGGTGGAATCATTACAAAATTTGCTAGTGAGGGTGCTCCGGACGTGGCTGTTAAACCACAGAAGTGTTTCACCAGCATTCTTAAAAGACAGATTTCCATCGGAGGAAAGGGTGAAGGGTGAGAGGTAGATTATTCTAATCCTCAGAAGACTGATATTAGGAACTTCCCTAAAGGAGTCGTAGCTGTGTTTTTACTAAGAATTTTAAAAAAATTCTTTGTAGGAAATAGTTAAAGCAAAAGTTGGCCATTGTTAAGAAAGTCACCATAATCATGTATTTTAATAATGGTTTACTCTTGTCACACTCTGTGTGTGTGAGATATATTTTGTGTGTGTGTGTATCTTTCTATAGTCTTGATATTGGGCCAAGGAGCCGAGTATCAATATTCTGCTCTCAACTTAAACAGCAAAGGTTTTTCCACCACTATTCTGTCAAAACTGGAATTTCAGTACTTGCCATGTCTGTAAGAGAGACCCATAAGTGGCTTTTCTATATGAACAAAGCTAATTTTATGTAAAGCAGAGATCCAATTATGGAATAGCCTTGGCAGGATACAATTCTACTTAGCATTTACATAAAATAACTTTTAAATAAAGACCCATTTAATAAAAATAAAGGAGTACACTAAATACAAATGGTTTTACATTTATAGGTATTAAACTAGTAATAATGGGTAACGAACCATTCCTTGTCCTATATGGTATGTAGCCCAAAGCTCCTTCCTCCTTCTCTGAGATTGCAAATAAATTTGTTTTGCTTTATGAAGAAACGGCTCCTTGGGTAATTGCTCCCCTTTCTGGTCCTGCATCTACTTGTTCAGTGCCTCACTGGCGTCATGACCCAGAGCTGTAGGCTCCTGGTTGGCCCCAGGAGATGTGCCCTGAATGCCTGAGATGGAAAAAGTTGAGGGAAACCTTTGCGTGAGCCACTTGATACAGCCCAGCATCCTCGGTCTCCCCAACTCCTGTCTTCAGTTGCTCCTGGGACACGGGGTTGTGTAGCCTTTGGCTTAGCCATGGAAACTTCACGCTGACACGGGTGCATCTCTCCGGCTCTTGCCTTCCTCACACGTGGGAAGACGGTTTCCAGCGTGAGCTTTGCTCTCTGTGTTCTCTCCTGTCACTTACCTGAATCTATACTGAGCCCACTTACACAAACCGGGGCTTCTTCGTTAACTAGGTTTTCTGTTTCTAACTCACGGTACCTGCTTTTCTAATAATTCCCAAAAGAATGTTTTAGAATTCTTGTTTACTATGCCCATTGCTTTGCTGCCACAGACAAGTAAATCCACTGTACGAGAATGAGGCGTAAAGGAACCTGGGGTTGGGGAAGGAGTTTAGTATTTTAAAATTAAAAGCGAATAAATACACAAAACAAAACAAAACAGCCCTTATTTTACCGACTAGCTTCTTAATACAAAATTAGCTACTTAAAAATTCTTATTGGTTATGGCCAAATCTGCTCAGCAGATTTTAGTAAGATGTTGTAATGTAAGCATTCTTTGCCCTCCTCTCCTTTTTTTATCCTAAAACTCTATTGAAAATGCAAAACTTTTTGCTGTGCCATCTCCTATTGCATTTTTAAATGGGCAAAGGGCTTCCCGTCTCCCTCCATCACAGCTACAGAGATCATGTTAACTGACCCTCGGACTATGCTGTAATGTCTTTGAAATCAGTCTGGATTTTATGTATTTTTGTATTTCCCCTCTGGCTTTTAACTTGTCACATAAATTGTTAGGGGGAAAAATCTTCCTCTTCACTGCTTCCCCTACCCCGCAATAGGAAGAAGATTTACTAAACGTAGTTGGGTCCTTGTCTGCATCTAACCTCCAGAAAGAAATAATGTTTTGTGCCAATTAGTTGTTAATTTCAAGAACAAGAAAGATTAGGACAAAATAAGCCGTGTAAAATCAGGACAGTCTTTCCAGATTCCTTTACCACTAAGAATCACACAAGGACCCGTTTGTTTGAATGTGTTAGTTTGGTGCTGACGTTAAAAAGAACTCTTAAATCTCTTAAGTCGCCACTCCAGATGCAGTTGTTGTGGGCAAGTATTCAAGACCTTTGTTCTTCTTTAAACTGAAGCGGTTCAATAAAAGGGAGATGGAGAGACGCAGAGAAAGATACACACACCCCCACTGTGCCCCACACCCCGCCACACAGTAATAAGGACTGTGCTGCCTGTGCAATGCCTTGCATCTCAGCTGGCGTTTTATGGCCTTCACTGGTCTTGCTGAGGACAGGGAGCTGATGGCCATGCTGTGTGGGTAACATGAACACTCAGATGCAGCTGTTTGCTGCTGTTGTCAAAGAAAACAATGAACGTGAGCTCACGCACGTCCAGGGAGCACCATCATCGTCACAGAGTGTGTGGTGGTGATGGAGCACACATGTTTAGTATTTCATATGCCTACAAGTTGATGTAATTAACATATTTTGTCAAAAACAGAGGTTTTTAATTTCTTGTTTTGGTATATTTGTAATTAGTCCAGAATGTTCCCTGTGAAATCTATCACTCCTGTCTGTCATCATTGTCATCATCAAACCCATCTACCCCCACCTCTTCCCTATCCAATGGACCTACATCTCCTCATAGAGCACCAGGCTCCCCTGGCCTTCTATGGTGTGTCCCCTACATGTCCAAATAGAGCACCGGGCTCCCCTGGCCTTCTGTGG
>NW_003852521.1:2456673-2550852 GCF_000181295.1 Otolemur garnettii
TAGAGCCCTGGGCTCCCCTGGCCTTCTGTGGTGTGTCCCCTACATGTCCAAATAGAGCACCGGGCTCCCCTGGCCTTCTGTGGTGTGTCCCCTACATGCCCAAATAGAGCACCGGGCTCCCCTGGCCTTCTATGGTGTGTCCCCTACGTGCCCAAATAGAGCCCTGGGCTCCCCTGGCCTTCTATGGTGTGTCCCCTACATCTCCTCATAGAGCCCTGGGCTCCCCTGGCCTTCTATGGTGTGTCCCCTACGTGCCCAAATAGAGCACCGGGCTCCCCTGGCCTTCTATGGTGTGTCCCTTACATGTCCAAATAGAGCATCGGACTTCCCTGGTCTTCTGTGGTGTGCCCCCTATGTGTCCAAGCCTAAGTGCTCACGTTCTGCCCCCCCTCACTGTCAGGGCTCCCACACCACACTGTCATGCGTGATCCTGGCCCCCAGAAGTACAGGGCAGAGGGCTGCTGACTGCAGATGTCCTAAGGCTTGGGCTGTGGGGCTCAACACATACTTGACTAGAAGAAGATACCTCGATGTGGAAAAAGGGTCAGGGGGCCAGAGTCCGGGGTTGGTCCTACAGGAATAGGAGGATCCCTGAAGACTGAGGACTGGCTCCTGAGTCCTTAGGTCACGAGCAGGTATGTCAAAGGAGAGGAGTCACAAGAAAAGTGAGAGCCTGTCAAAGCACGCTGGTCACCAGCTTTTCCACCCCACAGACCCAAAGCTGCTCACCTTCAGGACACACAGGGGCATCTCAGACACCCCCAGCTAGGGTGGGATCTGCCTTGCATGGATATCATAGTTGATGTGAATTTTAGGGGTTAACAACATGCCACCTTTGTTTGGAGCCATATAATTCACAGAGAGCGCTCTCCTTTAATCCTGATAGCTCATGGCAGCATATTCTCTTCTCCATTTATAAGTGGGTAAGTTAAGGCTGAGAGGACGCGTGGCTGTGGCTTAGGGCCTGGCTAGCTGGTGGTCCAGTCAGAACGCCGACTCAGGTCAGGAAAGTACAGGATGCTCGGGGTTCAGAGGGCAGTGAGCTCAGGGGCGGAAACGAGGGGAGGGTGAGGTGGAGAAGCTGCTGACAAGGGAAAAGAAGAGGGAAGGTGGGAAACTTCCAAGACACACTTGCGTCCTTCCCCATCTTGTGCTGGACTCAGTTAATCGTTAGCTCTGAGCAGTCACCGGAAAGGTATGTGCACAGGTAACTGGGCTCTTTCAGGGGCTGCTCTTTTATTTCTGCAAGAATTATTCGCTGCGATTTTGAAAACCTGGAAAATTTCTACCCTATTTTTGGAAATCTCTTTCTTTCATCTTCATTCTAGTTGTATTATCAATCTCTGTTCATGACAAATTTGAAGGGATTGTAAAAATCCTTCAACGGGCTGACAGCTGGCATCA
This sequence comes from Otolemur garnettii, assembly GCF_000181295.1. Taxonomy (NCBI): domain Eukaryota; kingdom Metazoa; phylum Chordata; class Mammalia; order Primates; family Galagidae; genus Otolemur; species Otolemur garnettii. The sequence goes on from NW_003852521.1 coordinate 2,458,078, forward strand.
AATGCTACTTCTCTGAGAAATCTTGGGAAGCTTTCTTTCTCTTGGAATAGCTGAGTTCTGTTGTTTATATCATAATGTCACCTATAAAAAATTCTACCATAGATTATTAAATGTTGAGTCGCTTTTCTGCTGATCTTGCTCTTTCCTAATTTTAAAATGGAAAAAACTGTTCATTTTTAAAAATGTGATAAATAGCCGGGCATTGTGGTAGATGCCTGTAGTCCCAGCTACTTGGGAGCCTGAGGTAGGGGAATCACCTAAGCGCAGTAGTTAGAGGTTGCTGTGAGCTGTGACTCCACAGCACTCTACCAAGGGCAATAAAGTGAGACTCTGTCTCTAAAAAAACAAAACAAAACAAACAAACCTAAAAATGTGATAAAAACTCTGTGCCTTTTTAGATGTTAGGATATTCCTGTCCTCCTCTGAGTGGTTGAGGAGCACTTGTTCTTCTGAGGGACTTTTTCTTGCTTTTTGTTCCTGCCCTATGACTTCCATGTTTAGATCATTTTTCTATAAGTAGAGCCAAGATTGTCCTACTTATAACACAGTAGGTAGGGCTCTATGTCACCAAATCAGTGGTTCTCAAATTTTTTAGCCCTAAGATCTCATTATACTCTTAAAAATTATCAAGAACGCAGCTCAGTGCCTATGGCTCAAGTGGCTAAGGTGCCAGCCACATACTCCTAAGGTGGCGGGTTCGAATCCAGCCTGGGCCCGCCAAACCACAATGACAGCTGCAACCAAAAAATAGCCAGGCATTGTGGCGGGCGCCTGTGGTCCCAGCTACTTGGGAGGCTGAGGCAGGAGACTCGCTTGAGCCCAGGAGTTGGATGTTGCTGTGAGCTGTGATGCTATGGCACTCTACCCAGGGGGACAGCTTGAGGTTCTGTCTCAAAAACAAAAAAGTATCAAGAACCCCAAAGAGCTCTTATGTGGGTTACAGTTACCAATAAACATCCCTAACAGAAATTCAAACTGAGAAAAACATGAAATGCTTATTTATATTTCATTGAAAATGACAATAAGTATGTTAACAAAAATAACATTAAAAAATAAATGTAACCACACTAAACAAAAAGAATTTATAAGAAGAACGCCCTTGTTTTACATTGTTGCAAAGGTCTGGTTAGTAGAAAATGGCTGATTCTCACATCTCTGTGTTCACCCTGTCATAGCATTAGATATCAGGCATCCTCTGGAAACCTCCACGTGAAGAAGGCAAATACCATCTTAGTATCATTATGAAAATAATTTTGATCTTGTAGAGCCCCCGAGAGAGTCTTGGGGACCACAGTGGGTCCCCAAACCACAAATCCTTGGATAATTACTACACTAAATTATCATGGTGAGACGGAATGGAGACAGAGAAGGATACTGCTGGGAACCGCGATTACGCTTCACTCTGAAGTGCTGGTTTCCTGTAGGTGTGCTTGTAAATTATATTTTCATGGCTATGTCTCTGAGACTCCCCTGTGTTTTTTTTCCCCCAAGAGGTACCAATAGTTCCTCTTCAGTGGTGACAACCACAATGTCTCCAGACTTTGTCAGGTGTCTTATGGAAGGGGACAAAATCACCCCTCCTGTTGCGAACTGCTGGTCTGGTCTTTATAAACTCAATCATTTATCTATCATCAGAAGAGCTTAATGTTTGGAAGGAAGCCATACAGTTGTAGCAGTTAGCAAATTTGTCTTCACAAGGAACAGAATATCATGTGCTTTGTGCTATCAGTTGTGTTAAAAATAGAAGTGTAGTTAACAAGAAATGCTCTATAGATTTACTAGAAGAATAATCAAAAATTGGTAATATTTGTTCTTTATGGAGGGAAGTCTGAGAGACCAAACCTGGGCTGGGAAAGAATGGTTCACTTCTTTATACATTGTGATTTATTTTTTAAGCAAGTGGATTATTCATTTCTTAAAGCAGGAGTCCTCAAACTTTTTAAACAGGGGGCCAGTTCACTGTCCCTCAGACCGTTGGAGGGCTGGACTGTGGGCCCTGGGACAAGTCGGCTGCTAAGCAGGACAGGCAGCGGCGGCAAAAACACCCGGTGGGCTGGATAAATGTCCTAGGTGGGCTGCATATGGCCTGTGAGCCATAGTTTGAGGACGCCTGTCTTAAAGTATAGAGAATAACAAGAAAAAAGAACAAAGTCTTTAGACTCAGAAAGAGTTAGAAGAGACCCTTAGACTGCTACTTAGTAGCCACATAACATTTACCAAATTACTTGACCTCTGTACTTTTCACCTATAACATGAAATTATTGATAGTACCCACCTCCTAAGATTAGTGTGAGTGTTAAATGAGAAGATAGAGTAATATATTGTTTCTCTCATATGGCCCTTAGAAGCTTATGTTTTACTGATTATTATTGCTAATTGTAATTATCGTCACTTTATAAATCAAAGACTTATTTCAAAAGTCAATAATCATTTTTAAATTTTTCTCTTATTGTGTTATTCTGAATATTCATTATTCAATTACAATCATGATCTGCCTGTTGAAGATCATTCAAAAAGTCTAGATTATTCTGACTGCATCTTCTCATCTTTCTGTCCAACATCGTTTGTGCCCCACATCCATAATGACACCTTTCTACCTCATCTGTGTCCACAGTCAACCTTAACGCAGGATCTGGCTCATAAGTCATGGCTGCCTTGCTAAAAGGCGGAATCCCTCGCTGAAGGTCAGTCTGAATGGGACATGGGCCCTGTCTTATCTTTTCAGGTTTGAATGGCTCACTTCAACTGCTTATTCTTAGCACCTAACAAATCTAAAGACTCTTATATCAATAACGTATATAATTCTCTGATTTGTGTAAAGTACAGAGTGCAATCTACAGAAGTGGGTCAGGTTAAGACACCGTTCTGAAAAGGGTGCTGGAAATTAGATCTTCCCAGGATTCTGATAGCAATCGGCATGAGTTCAGCTAGTCTAGATATATGCATAAAATAATAGCTATGACATTATTAGGAAGACAGAAGAACTTATTGAATATGAAATGAGAAATAGATGTGTTTCTCTATAGCCCTTAATGAACAAATCCTGGTGGATTTACAGAGGGTTCATCAGGACCTTTTCAATAAAGATTGGTGGTAAACCTAAGGAGGATAGCTAAGGAAATCGCCTCTATGTTAGTTCAGGTTTGCTGGGACACAGTTGATATTTTGTGGATAATTGTACGTTGCCGAGGGTCTGTCCTGTGCTGGGTAAGTTGTTCCACAGTGTCTCTGGTCTCCACCTGTTTGGGGCCAGTAGCTCTTCCTTATAATGTGACAAGTAAATGTCTCCAGACTCTGCTCAATGTCTTCTGAGGGGCAAAATCCCTCCTGTTGAGATCCCCTGCCTAGTCTTTATAAATTCCTAAGTGTAGCCTAACTTTTAAGTTATTAGTAAAGTGGATATGAGAATATTGGACTTAATTTTCTTCTTTATTTTTTCATGTTTATGTAAACATTTTATTACTGTAATCTTCACTCCCCTTACTAGAATACAAGCATCATATTTGCTATACATTTCTATGTCATTGTTTTGTAATTGTTATTATTATTCGTTATCTGCTGTCTTCAGTAGTTTCTAAGTACCAGGAAGAAAAATACTTTTTCTGGGCCAAAATATGTCTGTCTTTATTAATAACTGTTACTTGGTAGGTGTTTAATAAATGTTTGTGGAGTGGGTAGGGAATGAATTCTTAGGCCTAAATTGAGAGAGGCCATAGATTAGTGTTTGTGGAAGACTCGAATAAGAGTCGGAAGGTCTGGATTCAAAACTTGATTGTCCTGTGGGACCTTTGACAAATCTTTCCAATTTGCTGGCTCCTGACTTCCTGGAAGGTAAAATGGTGATCCATGAAAGATCATGTACTTGTTTCTTAGGGCTGCAGTAAAAAAGTATTGTGTGGCTTAAAACACATTTACTCTCTCACAGTTCTGGAGGCTGGAGGGCTGAGATCAAAGTGTCTGTAGGGTCATACTCTCTTTCAAACTCGCAGGGGAGAATCCTTCCTTATCTTCCCGGTGTTTGCCAGCTATCCTTGGGTTTCCTTCACTTCTGATACATCACTCCAATCTCTACCTCCTTGTCACATGGCCATTTCCCCTGTGTGTCTGTCTCCACATGTTATAAAGACACCATCCATATTGGATTAGGAACCACCTGATGACCTCATTTTAATTTGATTACATCTGTAAAAACTATTCTCAAATAAGGTCACATTCACAGGTACCAGGGGATGGGACTTCCATATATCTTTGTAAAGGACAGAATTCAACCCATAATAGATTCTGTTCAGCTTTTGACTGTTTAAATGTTGCTATTATGACTTTTTGTCTTTGCTTATTGTTCTTAAATTATAGGCTATAATCAATATTAAGAATGGAATGGTAGTTTGAATCTATATAAGTGTTTCCGATGTTGTGAAAGAAGTGGCCTAAATCTAACAGAACCAGAGGAATTTCTGAGGATTGACTTTGTTAAACTGTCCCCTACGCCGCCATGCTGAGCGTACCATGCTGCTTTGCCTTTGGGTCCAGCCAACACCAAACCATGATGGTTAATGAAAACTCATTTAACGGTGATACTGGCCAATGGCAAAATCTAACCTCATGGATGACCAACGTGTTCACTTAAACATTAATTACAAAAGAATCTTGTGATGGTTAATTTTATGTGTCAACTTGAGTCCTCTCCTGGGTCCCAGATATTGATAAAACATTTTTGGTGGATCTGTGGCCGTACGGTATTTTTGGATAAAATTAACGTTTGCATCAGTAGACTGAGTAAGACACATTGCCCTCCCCAAGGTGGATGGGCCTCAATTTAATTGGTTGGAGGCCTAGAAAGAATAAAAAGCTGAGAGTGACATAATTCTGTCTGCCTATCTTCCAGTGAGTCACTGGTCTTCTTCTGCCTTCAGACTTGGACTTGGACTGGTCCAAAAACAATCAGCTCTTCTGGTTCTCATGCCTTTAGACTCAGACTGGACTTACAGCCTTGGCTTTCCTGTGTCTTCAGCTTGCCAACTGCAGAGATTATCTGACACTCTTAAAAATGGTTAAGCTAAAGTTAGACATATTCTTCTCTGTAGAGAGTTATCATAGTGTTAAAGAGGCTAAGCTTTATAAACAGGTTGCCTGGATTTTAATTCCAACTCCATCATTGTCTGGCCATGGGTAAAGTACTGACCTGCAGTAAACCTACCTGTAAAATATGTAGGTCACTACAGAAGTTTTGAGATGGACTATGTTGTGATCCATTATTTCACTTCCAAGAAACAGTTGACAGCCTCCTTTCCGATTCACCCATGCAAGTTTCAACTTGGTGGGCTTATCAGTGTTGCTGGGAGGGCTTCATTTGTTTCCATCCTTATAGATTTTTACCTTTCTTCATTTTTGAATATCTTAAAATTTTCTCTGTAATAAATGTGATAAAAATATCTGTATCACAGAATTACTTTGAGGACTAAATAACATAGACATGATGTCAAAAGGACTCAGTGGGCCAATTCGAAGAAGCTCTCACTGGAGAAAGGGGGGAAATTTTGAGCTTCAGTAAAGATAAAAATTGCAGTGGATCAAAACCTATCAAATATTATTGCAGCTCAATTCATAATAGCCAAGTCATGGAAGAAGTCCCAGTGTCCATCAACCCATGAATGGATTAATAAATTGTGGTATATGTATACCATGGAATATTATGCAGCCTTAAAAAAGATGGAGACTTTACCTCTTTTATGTTTACATGGATGGAGTTGGAATACATTCTTCTTAGTAAAGTATCTCAAGAATGGAAGAAAAAGTATCCAATGTACTCAGTACAACTATGAAACCAATTTATAATCATTCACACTTTCATATGAAAGGTAAAACACAACTATAGTCTTGGATGAAAGAGGGAAGAGGAGAGGAGAGGGAAGGGAGGGGAGGGAGGAGGTGTACAGAGGGAGGGTAAACGGTGGGACAACAACTATGGTGCATATTGCAAGGGTGCATGTTAAATTTATTAAATGGAGAGTATAAATGTCATAACCCAATAATTAAGTAAGTGAGGTGATGTCAACCAGTTTAATGTAAACATTCCAAATTGTATATAAAATCAGCACATTGTACCCCATAAATGCATTAATGTATACATGATTTACTTATTTATGATTTAATAAAAATATAAAAAGGGGGAAAATGTAAAAAAAAAAAGGAAACCTATCAAATGTTTAACTCCCTGACTTTGAAAATGGATACAATAAAATATAAGAAATATTAGTCACCTTCTAAAGATGATGAAGACTTAATTCATTATCTTGAAAACTGTGTAAGTGGGAAAGAGCAAGTATTTGTCCTATTTTTCCACATGAACCATATCTTGCATCACTGAATAGTAGATGAGAGGAAGAATCACCTTATAAAAACTATTCTGTTTAGTAATTACAAGCAAACAGTAGAATATGGGCGTCACTACTTAACAAAACACAGTTAATTCATAAACCTGAGCTTTGGGCATCAGCAACTGCTAACAAAGAAGAGTGAAAACTAGATGTTCTTCTAATGAAGAAACCCGAGGACACTCACTGATGTCCCAAAGAGATCACACGTGCTTCTGAGTCTAATCAAGTTTCTCAACACAGCTGTCAATCTGTAGGAAACGAGGAGGGCAGAGGAACGTGCTGGACTGACGGTGAGTACGCAGTTACCCTGACTGTAGGGAACTACACGTCAAATGACCTGGAATGTTAAACAGTTAAATTGTAAGGCAAACGGAAGAAAAGAGGAGGAACCTGTAGATTACAAAGAATTACAGGTTAGAAAAAGTGTACAGCCTGTAGTACTTAGAGATGAATGCCTGGATGCCAAACCCTACGAAAACAAAGAAGCGATTACTGGACAAGTCAGGGTAGTGCTTACTTTCAGAGAGAGGGGGGCTGTGATTAGTGCAGGGCACAAAGAAAGAGTTTACGGGGCAACTGGGAAAGTTCTCTTCTTGGGTGGTTCCAAGGCTATTTGCCTTACAATAATTTGCCAAGCTTCTCATTTGTTTTCAGTGGTTTCCTGTAGCTATTTTATTTTAAAACGAAAGGTTAATCGCCTCTCCAACATCGACATATTATCCTAACGACCAGAGAGACACGATTTGGATGCAGAATTCCCAGACTCCTGGGAGTCCCGTCTGGCACAGTGTGGCCTTTGAGAGTTCATTGGTCCTAGCCCCTGATGCACATGATTTTTCTTCTCATCCCTAGCTCCATCCTATACTTGAAGGACAGTCATGAAATGTGGACACCCCAGCTTCAACTGCACCCCACTATGAATAGCCACACTTGAGAATGAGGGAGCACACATTGGCAGCCTGCCCATGTTCGGGAGGATGGATGTGGGGAGGAGCCTGGCCAGACACAGAACACAGAGTTGGGGCGGTTTGGGCGGTGCGTTAGTTTCCCAGGGCCGCCATGACAAAGTACCACAAACTGGGTGGCTCAAACAGCAGAGATTATCGCCTCACAGTTCTAGAGGCTGGAAGTCCAAGTCAGGATGTCAGCAGGTTGGCTGAGGGCCGTGAGGACTCCTTCTCGGACTTACAGATGGCCGTCTACTACCCACGTCCTTTCATACCATTTCCCCTCCAGCCTTGTCTGTTTTCATCTCCAAGTTCCCCCCTTTTTAAGGACACTGGTCTTACTGGATTAGGGACCACTCTAATGATCTCATTTTAACTTGATTGTATTTATAAATCCCTATCTCCAAATAAGGGCACATTTTGAGGTACTAGGACTCAGGACTCCCACATACCTTTTACTGGGGGGATACAATTAAGCCTTAACAAGAAGATAATCTGGGATTCCAGCTACTTGGAGCAGAATCTAGAGGGGGTTGGGTGGGTTCCGGCTACATATATCCTCTTTGCTCCCTTGTAGGGAGGGACAGAGCCAGAGGAGGGCCATAGGGACCCATCGACAGAGTGCCTGCACACACCTGTGAACTGCAGCAAACTCTGACCCCTCCTCTGACCCCTCCTTTCCCGTAACCCTTACCATTTCAGAGCAAGCTGGCTCTGGGACTCTATTGCCACCAGCTGCGTCTCTTTGCCTGAGGGCTTTCTCTGGCCAAAGGAGCCTACTCTATGCTAGGGAATTAACACACCCCTGGAAGCAATCCTCGACCAGTGACTGCAGGGAGTTGGTGTGTAAATACCCCAGCTCCCTCACTCCTGGAAAAGGATGATTCTGAAGATACAGAATCAATTCTGAAATACAGGAATCAATATCAAAGACTTTCCCCTGTCATTTAAAAATTTCATTAAAAGATATCTGTTTGTGGTAAAAACATTAAACAAACATGATTTGTTATGTATAACTATATAGTTATTATATACATATACATATATATACACACACACTGAGTTGGTATATATGAAGTCTGACAATTAAGTTTGTGAACTCATCCATACAGAAATTGCTGAACATCACAGCAGTTAGCAGATGGATGAGGGGAGCACTTCGAAGGTGCTCCTAGACCACAGCGATATTCAGTAAGGAGGTATGTAGCACTTTCTGTAGGACGAGTTCTCAAACTTAATTGTCTGTCCTCATATGATGACAGCTCTGATGGCCATTGCTGAAAAAGAGTTTCCAAATTGCTCTGAAGGGTGGACTAGGCGCTGCCATCAGTGAACAGCTTCCTGAGGGGAGGACTTTGAAGGTGACCTTCGTGATAGTCAGCCATGAGGCAGGTAGCACTTTTTGTAGGGTGAGTTCATGAATTTAATTGTCCAACCTCTTGTGTGGGCCAAAAAAGGGCACACGTATTTTAAGAGACATTACCTATTGCTATTCAATGTTGAACTGAAGAGTGACTGTACCGTGACTGGCCAAGTGTACCAAGATGTGCTACACACATCCATTTTACCTGCAATTCGTACACTTTGGGGGAATGATTTTATTTCCAACAAGATCTCTTAAAATGTGTATTCATTTTTTGGCATCCTTTGTGTGTGTGTGTGTGTGTGTATTTGCCCTTCTTTGTGTATTTGCTCTATCGTCTTCCTCTACTGCATTACAAAAGCAAGGTCCAGGAGGACAGTGACTGCTGTCTGCCTGGTTCCCTGCTGTGCCCTGAGCCAGCACAGGGCCTGGCGCTTGAATGTGTGAGCAATGCCTACTGGGGGTGTAAAGAGTAGCAGCACCCGTGGGACGGGGAGGGCGATTAGCTGGCGAAGCTCACATTACTTATGACGCTGTACTTTATTACCTTGTTTTGTGTCTCCCAATATTATGATTATTTGAAAGCTGTCTGTAACTGGCTCATGATGTTCCTCTGCATTTAAATTTCCAAAACCGTTGAGCAAGGGAGAAAAGTGCTTGTTGCAGGCTCAGCCTATCATAGAATTATACATCTCACAGCCTCCTCCCTGCCTGACGTCACTTCTTCCAACATTAAGATTGTTGAACGATTCATGTTCTTTATTGACCTAGGCAACAGTAATTCATAAAACAGTCACTCATCATTTTTCTTTTTCTCTTCTTTTCTTTGCTTTTTGGTGGGGGGACTCTGTTGCTTGGGCTAGAGTGCAGTGGCCTCATCATAGCTCACTGTAGCCTTCAACTTCAGGGCTCAAGCAATCCTTCCAGTCAGCCTCCTAAGTGGGTAGGACTACGGCCCGTGCATGACCACTCCTGGCTAATTTTTCCTATATATTTTCAGAGACCAGGTCTTGCTAAATTGCCCAGGCTGGTCTTGAAGTCCTGGCCTTAAGGAATCCTTCCACTTCAGCCTCCCCAAATGCTGGGATTATAGGCCTTAGCCATCATGTTTCTATTAAAGGTAGAACCCCACCACGAAGTCAGCTGTTGTCTCTGATTTACTTACACACAATAATTTTTCTCTATTCATTCCCTTTTTCTCTTTTTATTTTCTAGGATTTAGTTTTCTTTAGGACATGGAAACCAATCTGGTTTTAGCTCAACCCACGTGAAACCCACCATTAACTTTTCTCCTTCTGAAATGTTTACCTATTTCTGATTTCACTGAACTGTCATAGTTCCCATCTCTGTGACACAATTTAGCCAGGAAGCTGAACTATTAATAATACATAATTCCCCCAGTTCCCTAATGTAAGACCAGCACGATAATCTCATTTACCACAGTAACATTTTTGGGTTTTGTATCTCCTTTTGGAAAAGATCATCTGATTTTTATAAATGTTACCTCATTAACATCACTTAGCACAGTAGGAGCTGATGGTAGACACTCCACTCCTTGTTGCACTGATAATGGGATCACCATGGGCTTTTTAAGCTGCCTTAGACCTGCATGATAAAATACAGTATAGCCATTTACTAAGCATTTCTTCAATGCCTGGCGAGTACGAAGAATGTAAAAAGACACAATGACGGCCACAGAAGAGCACAGAGGAAGTGAACTGCTTGAATAAAGAATCACTTTAGTAGGGGATTCTGTGGGACAGGGTGGAAAATAATTAGATTGATTAGATGGGTCTTCAGATGCAAATAGGAAAGCAGCTGAAACAAAGAAAACACACGGACCTATCTGCTCTGCGGCACACACAGGAAAGCAGCGGCTCTGTCCGTGTGGAAAATGAACACTGCTCTGTTTGTTTTGGCGCTCAGAAGACTCACTACATTGTACTCACGTTCCGGCCCCTTGGCATTCACAAGTCATCGATAGAGTTAATCAGAGGTTCAGAGACGTTTCTGTCCGTTCTTCCCCACCAGATTCTGGGGGGGGTGTGTGTGTGTGTGGTGATCGTTTGGGTTATTGTTTGTTTTTTTATAGTTCTGGCTCTTCTCATCTTTGTTAACCCAATAGCATGTGGAGAAATTGTAGAATTTTATTTCCCGTTGAGCCTCTTCCTTTTGTCAACAAATAGATTTCACTCCTCTATCTACAAAATAAAATTATCTCAATATTAAAAGGGTATTCCACATCTCGACTCAAATAGTACCATTTTTGCTGCTTTGTTGAAGTCTATTGATGAAAAGTTAGTCTAAAAAGATTTTTACCCTCCACATGAGTCTCACTATGTCACCATCGGTAGAGGGCCCTGGTGTTACAGCTCACGTGGGCTTAAGCCATTCTCTTGTCTCAGCCTCCCAAGTAGCTGGGACTAAGGTGCCCACCACAAGGCCTGGCTATTTGTTGTTGTTGTTGTTGTTGTTGTCACTGCTGTTTAGCAGGCCACGGCCGGGTTAGAACCCACCAGCCCTGGTGCATATGGTTGCTGCCCTAACCACTGAGCATAGGCTCTGAGCCATTCCCTCCACATTTTTTATCTGATACAAAGTACAGCAAATTCTTCAAAGGATTTATAAATTCAAAAACATGTATACAGCACTATGTTTCATTGTATGTGTACGGCACTAAATAAAACACAGAAACTTTCATGCTGCTGACATTGTAACGGGATCAATAATGGATATATTAATCAATAATGTTAGAGGTAGTGACATATATTTCAATGATAGAAATCTGAATGTAGAAAAAGGTAAAATATTTTATATTGGTTATCTATTGGCACATACTGACCCTAAACTTAGCAGTTAAAACAGTGAAGGTTTATTTTCTCACCTCATTTCTGTGAGTCAGGAGCAGCTGAGCTGGATGGAGCAGCTCAGAGTCTTCCATATGTTGCCGTCAAGGTGTTGGCCAGGGCTGCAGTCATGACAGCTGGACTGGGCTTGAAGGATTACTTTCAAGGGAGCTCTGGTCATTGACAGAAGGCCTCAGTGGCTTACCACATGGCCCTCCCCACAGGGCTGCTTGAGTGTCCTCACAACATGGAGGCTGCCTTTCTTTATAGTGGTGCAATTCAAGAGATAGACAGGCAGAAGCTGCAATGGCCTTTATTATTTTTTTTTTTTTGAGACAGAGCCTCAAGCTGTCCCCCTGGGCAGAGTGCCATGGCATTACAGCTCACAGCAACCTCCAACTCCTGAGCTCAAGCCAGTCTCCTGCCTCCGCCTCCCAAGTAGCTGGGACCACAGGCGCCCGCCACAACGCCCGGCTATTTTTTGGTTGCAGCCGTCATTGTTGTTTGGCGGGTCCGGGCTGGGGATTCGAACCCGCCACCTTAGGTGTACGTGGCTGGCGCCTTTGCAACTTCTGCCATCCTCTGTTAGAAGCAGGCCACACGCTCCAGGGGTGGGAATGAGGCTCTATTTCTTGAAGGGGAGCTATCAGAGAATTTGCAGATGTATTTTAAAACCACTATAGTTACTCTGATACATTTAAAGACAAGTTAAAGGATGTGCATCAGGGACTTTTCAATTATGTACACATCATTTTATTCCTACTGTTTGTTCGTCTCTACTGCCTGGTTATTCCTTGTTTTTTTATTTTGTATTTTTTGAGGCAGCATTTCACTCTGTCACCCTAGCTAGAGTGCTGTCACATCATCATAGCTCACTGCAATCTCAAACGCTTAGGCTCAGGTAATTCTCTTACTTCAGCCTCCTGAGTAGCTGGGGCCACAGGCGTGAGCCACCAGGTCCCGCTAAATTTTTCTATTTTTGGTAGAGATGAGGTCCCACTCTTCCTCAGGCTGGTCTTGAACTCCTGAGAGTGTTAGGATTATAGGTGTGAGCCATCACACCTGGCCATGTCTCATTTTATATCTGTTCTTTTATTATTTATTTGTATTGGACAAAGAATTATTAAGATGTAGATGTCTTGGGCTTTACTTATTACTTTGGTTGCTACTAAGCTGTCACCATTATTTAGAGTTCCCTTAATAAAAATATTCGAGATTTTTCTTTTTCATTTTGGAAATTAGTTGATGAATTTAAGATCACTTATTATTACTTCACATTTGTACTGAACATGATTTGCCTGAATGACTGGTGAGTGGAATTACATTGTCCAAGGGTAAAAATAAAAACCCATGTTAGCTTGAGCTGGCCATCCCTCAGTGTACGCATCTAGCAGAGTGATACATCGTACACCATAAATACACGCAATTTTCATTTTCAGTTCAAAAAATCCCCTCTGAGTCCCAAATCAGTTAAGTTTGATGGAGCATCTGTAGTCTCCAGAAATACAGCTCACTCTGGATAGCTGTACATAATACAGACACTCTGGTAGTCTGGTGGTCTGTACAGCCCACTCTGGATAGCTGTACATCAATGTGGGAAGAGGAAATGAAAATTTAAAATTTTGGTTGGCTACAATCTAGTCCCAGAACCTGGCAGGTGACTGTGCGTGACTGTTCACAGGTTATCAATAACATATATGAAGATGTGGGTGAAGGAATAATTCTTTGGCTACTCGGCAATAGTATTTTTCTACTTGACTGAAACAGATAAGGGACTCTTCTTTTGTGGCCCACAAGTGATAACCGCTACAGAGTTTATCCCTTAATGCCTTACATGGTGAATCTAGAATTCATTACGCTTGACTTTTCTCCAGGGCTCCACTTCCTCTTCTCTTCCATAAGAAGCGTTAGGGAGTCTTTTAAAGTAGGCAGCTCTATTGGAGGTTGACAGTGATTTAGCCTCTGGACCTTTTGGGATAAAGGACTCTTGTCAACCACATAAGGCTCCTTTTGCCCAGAAGGAAAGGCTTTTAAGTTTCTTAGTGGATTAATTAGTAACTGAAGAGAATGTAGTTCCTTGAATTATTCTCAATAAGCAACAGCAGAGACAAATGCTATTAGAAGAAGAGGGAAAAAACCTCACAGAAGATGGTCAAGTTTCAGACCTTGTTAGTTCTGCTGAGATTTTATCCCTACTGGATCCTGCCCTAAATAGAAGATGCTGTGGATGGAGCCAGATATTAAAGAGAAACGGGGAGGAGGAGAGCCCCCGTGGGGCCGTCAGCATGCGGAGTATCAGCGACCTTTCTGACTGATGGCAGCTGCTTGTCTCAGAAAGATCTAGTATTTTACACAGCAAGAATTAGTTTTGGGTGAAAAGAGGCATACCTTAGATCAAGCATCCTCAAACTATGGCCCATGGGCCACATGCGGCCCGCCTAGGACATTGTCCAGCCCACCGGGGGTTTTTGCTGCCGCTGCCTGTCCTGGTTAGCAGCTGACTCATCCAGGGGCCCACAGTCTGGCCCTCCAACGGTCTGTGGGACAGTGAACTGGCCCCCTGTTTAAAAAGTTTGAGGACCCCTGCGATGTATGAGTATTTATGCTGATTGACAAATAATGTTTGGGAGGCAGAGGCTGGCGGATCACTTGAGTTCAGGAGTTTGAGACCAGCCTGAGCAAGAGTGAGACCCTGTCTCTACTAAGAATAGAAAAATTAGGCAGATGTTGTGGTGGACACCTGGAATCTTAGCTACTCAGGAAGCTGAGGCAGGAGGATTGCTCGAGCCAAGCATTTGAAGTTGCTGTGAGCTATGACACCACACACTCAACCCCAGAGTGACAGAGTGAGACTCTGTGTCAAAAAAAAAAAAAAAAAAAAAAAGTGAAGTTGAATTACAAAGGTTAAATTTAAGACAATAGGACTGGGAAAGACATTGTAGACAATATGGGTCTGACTCCAGAAAGATGAAATTATTTGCTAAATCCTTACTGGGTGAAGGGATGTGGGCAGAGCTACCGGAACCCAGTGCATTATTCTGGAAAAAATAAAACCACAGATTTTGGATCTTCAGTCTTTGTAAAATAGTAATTTAATTAGATGTCATTTTGTTTCATGTTTTCATATGAGAAAAAATAAAAAGGAATGAGAGCTACAGAACGAAACAATATAAATTATAAAAAATTCTCTATAAAAAATCCAATGAAATTAAAGGGGAATTGTTCAGATCACTCATTCAAAATTGCTTTCTTCCTCGGCTGCCCTCAACAGCTGGTATCTCAGTATGGGGACAAGAGAATTTTAGAGCTAGGAAGCTCCTTGATGTTCCTTTGGACCCCACACCTCACTATACAGCATGTGCTACGTACCATACACATATAGGAGACGCATACAGTACATACGTGTCTCCCCAAGGGGCTCACTTGCTCAGGGCTAATTTTATTTTATTTTATTTATTTATTTATTTTGTGAGACAGAGCCTCAAGCTGTTGCCCTGGGTAGAGTGCCATGGCATCACAGCTCACAGCAACCTCCAAATCCTGGGCTCAAGTGAGTCTCCTGCCTCTGCCTCCCAAGTAGCTGGGACCACAGGTGCCCACCACAATGCCTGGCTATTTTTTGGTTGCAGCTATCATTGTTTGGCAGGCCCAGGCTGGATTTGAACCCGCCAGCTCAGGTGTATGTGGCTGGCGCCTTAGCCACTTGAGCCACAGGTGCCGAACCGTCAAGGCTAATTTTAGATGGGGGGAAGAGATTGGGATGATGGCTGGAATCTCAAGGTTTTTCCTCTTTAAAACACAAATTTTCTGAGAACAGGGATATCTTAGTCCAGCATCTCAGTAGTGGTGAAGTGACCTCACAGGAGGACGTGAACACCGAGGAAGAGGAAGTGACTCTGGGAGAGGAGTGGTGCCAGGGCAGCTTGGCCTTTGCTGCCTCCACTGCAGGGCCTGGTCTCCCAGGTGAGGTGAGCGTTGTATTTGCATTTCTCTGGTTCTTACCCCTTCTTCCATCTGGACGGCCCCTCTCTGGCACCCTCTGGGGATATAATCCCTGTGGGCTTCACTTCCTGGTGCTGTTCAGGTCTTTCTTTGGTTTCCACCAGCAGCAAGGATTTCCTGGGACGCAGGTAACATTGGTTTAACCACCAAAAGGGCTTTCTGTTGGTCCCTAAACTGAGGCTCCTCTGGCTTCCAGAGTCCACCCTCCTCCCCATTTGCTGCTTCTCTGGGACTAAGCACAGGAGAAAAAGTGGAAAAGGAATGAATAAAATCTATCATTAAAAGCAAAACTTACACGGAATTGAAATGGAAAAAAGGATTTGATCTGGGTTTTTTTTTTTTCCTAGAATGGAATGCATATATATTAAAATAAGTACCCTAAAACAATTACTGTTGTTACATTTGTGAGCTGATTGGGGGTTTTGACAACCATTTTGGTGACTTTTTGGCAGCAAGTGTGAGTTTTCCTGTTCAATTAGACCTTCGGGAGTGCTCTCAAAATCCTATGGACTCGTCCGACTCCGTGCAGGAAGTGCTGATTGTACAAATTTTTGTACAAATTTTGTACAAATTTTGTACAAATTTTCATCCTTTCCCTTTTGATGTTGAAGTAGACTGAAATACTTCCTGCTTTTCCGAGATGTTCTTTTTCTTTCCACCTCTCCCCCATCCCAAATGATTATAGTATTTCCAAAAGCAAGGGGCTAGTTGTGGAAAATTAAGGAATAGGTTCCTGTTACAGGCTCACATGTCTAAGGATCCCAAATGGGAAACAAAAATGTTCCTTTAGTAAAAATCTGAATGTGTTGGTTAGTGGAGGCTGCAGAATTTAAATCGCCCTAGGCTGGACTAGAAGGCCTTTTCTTCCTCTGTATGCAATTGCAGCCAAGTAAGGGAAGCGTAAACAACTTTGACTCAAAGTTCATTAAAGCCATTTAATTATAGTCTGGAGCATTTGGGTTTATTCAGTAGAACCTCTGCAAGTTGACCACCCGAGGGACTGTAACAAACTGGTGAACATACTGAGGTGGTCAACATAAGGAACTAGGCCCACTGTACTGATACACACATGTGGTGCATGTCCAGTCTATGAAAATTAGGTCAACTTAGGGTGTGGTCAACGTAGGCAGGTGGTCAGCTAGGGAGCTTCTACTGTATTTCTATTTGATTTGAAATGGCATTATGAAATATTTTTCTGTTATGCCAAACTCAAGTTAGAAAAAGATAAAACAATATATGAACAGTTGTTTTCATGCAAATGTTTCTTTCTTAACACCGTAGAGATTTAAAAAATATTTTAACTTAGTGTGTTTAAGAAACTTAAATTTGTATTTTATTTCTAATGTTAAAATTTACTTAGCCTAATTTACTTCTTGCTTTATTTTGAGGTTCAGAGTGACTTTGTCATTATGGACATGTAACTTATGTTTACAATGAAAATCACTAAGTCATAAACACTTAGTATTATATTTACTTGTTCAGAGATTATGAGTCCCATAAAGGTAGATTGAAACTTCAAGAACAACTGGTACAAATGGCATTCTGTTCTTTTTGGATACTCTGTAACTTGATAGCTAGAAGAAAAGTAGCATGGGGGAAAATGCGGGGTTGATTGTTCCTTCTTTGTGTATAGCATGCTCCTTTGTTAGCTGGCTCAGCACTTCAGGATAAGGAAGATCAACTCTTTGGGGAGTATTGCCTCAACTAACAACTTCGAAACTACAGCTATACATTCTTGAAAACAGAATCTGACAGTGTCAGTCTTTCTCTTTTTTATTAGAACAGTTTAATCATCTTCTCCAAGTATGATTTAAAATAGGGGAGACATTTGAATATTTAACCAATTGACATAGATCTTGGAGTTACACATAGGGCTCAATAAAAGAAACCCAGGTATCAGCTTTCCTACTGTGGGATGACTTAGTTACATCCCTGAATGATCAAAAGCACTTGAATAAGTGAGGCAGCACTGGTAAAATAAAAAGCAAAGTTTGGGGACTCTACTGCTTGCATTGTCTGATAGGGAACCTGGAGTATTTGGGGTGATAACTACATTACTATGGTGTGAAGAATTCAGATCCAAGGCGACTGGATGAGAGGCAAGATCAGCAGCAGCCTGCATGATTTAAGCAGTGATGACTTTGCAGTGAGGTAATGTCCCAGATAAGAATGCGTATCACTGAGTAGTGTTAAGAGTCAACAACAATTTAAACAAAAATTCTTGGCTGTAACTATAGGATATTTTCCAGACAGCAACTTGCAGAATGGTTGGGTATCTTTCAAGATAAAAGATAACATGAGACATATCTGAGGCAATTATATGTGGGAAAATATTAAGTAGTTTTGAATGTTCTATAAATATTAAAAAAGCAATGTGATGGAAAGCAGTAGTCAAGAAAGGGGGTCTTAGATTGTGAGACAAATTGAATATTTGGAGTTAGATTTTTTTCTTTAATTATGGAAAACGTTGCTTTGAACTGAGAAAGGAGACTGAGTCTTTACAGATTAAAAAGTCTAAAAGTTTGCTTATTTTGCTCCTTTTGTATTTATCAAACACATTATAGTAATAACCACTAAAAAATTCTCCAACTCCTGTTCTCAAGTAATAAAAACAAATTTTAGACTAGCTCCAAATGTTAATATCACATTGATCCTTGAAACTCCCTGGCCTGGGCTTATTTGCCAGGGCACTTTCCTCTGATTAAAGACCACAGAAGAACATCCACGTCACATGATGCCTTTGATCTCGAAAGCCTACTCAGCATTTATTTCTGAATTCTCCTAGAGCCTAGTTTCCTGCAAGTACTTACTACATATTTTGTTGACTGAATAAATGACCTAGATGTGCAAGGAGATTCAAAGTCAGAAAAATGAAGGAGCTGGAAAGAGAACTCTAGATCTGGTTCTGTTTCTACACATTCAATTCAATTAAAAAAAGACTTATGCAACTCCTTGCATGTGCAAAGAACGCAGTAAGCATCAGGGTGCAAATGAAGAGTTCCGAAGATGAGATTGGTACAGTTTGGGAATATATACACATATAAAATGTAAACTTACAAGCACAGATATCAGCCAGCAGAGAAGAAAAGTTAGCATATTTACAAATGATCGTTGTATGTATAATTTTCGAAATTATTCGCCTAAGATCCTGTCTGTATTCTATGCCATCAGTGGCTTTGTCCTCAAGTTTGCATTTGGAGATGGTAGGCCTCCCGAAAACTTTCACATGCTAATGACTGTAATTAAGGTAGAAGGGCCTTATTTAAATAGTAATTAGCCTTCAGGACTTGAAGTGTAAACAGAACTCTAATTCATTAAGATAGTTAATTGGTCTTCCGGGTTAGAGATCTTAGCCTGGCCTTTCTCTCTAGTATCCTGTATTTTTGTAACCAGTATAGATAGTGTGTTGACTCAGTGGGATGAAGTTTTGCAAGCTCTTGTTTCGCTTCCAGAAATTTAGCTTAATTCTCTAGAAAAGACTAATACAAATGAATTTCTAAACATTTTGAAAACACCAAGCAAAATTCTATGGCAAAAATCATGAACATTTGACTTTTCTTCCTAATTATGGGAACTATATTATTCACGGTATTCCAGGGCAATTATTGATAGCGACCCCTTTCACATTCAGGGGTATTTTGATTTGAAGATAAATTATATGGTCACCCTAATCATAATCAAAGACGACAAAACATACAGTGATTGCTGAAACTACAGGTGTGGATAAGATTGGCAACGTTTTCCAGTGAACATTCGCCAAGGTCCTCTCTGCTTACTGCTATAAAGATAGTTAATGATGTATGTTATTAGGCTTAAAAAGTCATTTTTTATAAAAGACAACTACTCTACCAAGAATTTTATCATTTGCCAACTTTCTTGGTTTGCTAATCATTTTTGCTTAGAAAAATCACTATATTTGATAGCCACATATCTTTATATTCCATAGTTCTACAGATAATTTGAATGGCAGGTGGGTCTAGTGTGATTTTGCTTTATTTTTCCTTTAATTTTTTTTGTTGTTGGTAGTGTCTGAGTCTTGCAATATTGCCCAAGCTGGCAGGCTGGTCTTGAACTCCTGGCTTCAAAGATCCTCTCTCTTCTGCCTCCCAAATTGCTGGGATTATAGGTGAGCACCAAGGCCAAGCCTGCCCTACTTTCTTTAATATTTCTTGTGCTTGGGTGCTGTGGATCATCACACTCTCTACGACAGATGCTTGGGCTGCCTGCTAGCCATTTTCTAAAAACACGCAGCCTAACAGACCTGGGTAAGTAGTACAAGTTGCACAAATTCAACCAGTATCGGGTGAATGCCGCGGCTGACACATAGGAGGCATGCACAGATGTTTATTTAATGAATAAATAAGTACCACTGCCTTTGACTCGGCACTGAGTGCTACATCCTAGGTGGCAGGGAGGACAGAAAGCTCTTAGGATACCAAGTAGGCTCTACCCTCAGAGGGTTAACAGTCTCCCAGAGGAAGACGTAAGTAAATAACCATACTTGAAAGTCAGAATCATTAAGTGCCAAAGGAATCTCTAAGCAAAAGTGGGAGGTAGAGGTTGCTGATAAAGATAGAGCTGGAAAAAGAGGCAGACATTCGAATTTAGGTTTCCCAGCTCAGCGTTAACGCGGGCCCCAGGCTGAGTCCCGAGAATGTGGATACCCGCAACCCCCGTCAGGCGCTGAAATCGTGCACATGTTTTTGTTGTTGTTGTTGTTGTTTTGGCTGCCTAACAACTTTCCCCTCATGGTTAATGACTAATCCAAAGGAGCATTAGCTCACTCTGCAAATATGAAATTATAATATGGCAAAATATAACGCTAAAAGCTACCAATCTACTGTGATCAATAAAACAGAGTGACTTACATAGTTACTGCTTCGTCCCAAATACAAATGAAATAAAACTATTCTACTTTAAGGACCTTCAAATGCTGGCTTTATGGCAGAGCGATGTCGAGATACAAAGCATTTAAGATGAACAGGACGTGCAGACCCTACTTTCCTCCCCAGAGCACTGCTGCTCTCGCGGAGACAGGCTGTTCCGCCACCAGCAAGGCCAGGGCCTCTCCCGGGCCGCGGGGCTCCGCGGGGCTCCGCGGGGCTCTGCCGGGCGCAGCGCGGTCTGCAACCCGCCTCTGCAAAGGAAAGCTGGGCCCGGGCCGCGCCGGGTTGCGCCCGCCCGGGTAAAGAGAGAAAGTAACCGGAGTCGCCGGTTTCGGGACCCGCCCCCTCCCACGAGTTTCACCCAGGTCCCAGGTCCCGCCCCCTCTTTTATTCAGTTAGCGACGCCCGCAGCAGAAACTTTGTAACCCGAGCGCGCACGCTCTGCGCTCGTTCCTGCCAGGGCGGCCCGGGAGGGCGGCGCAGGAGGTGGGACCTGAGGCGGGAAGGCTCCGGGACGCCGGCGCACGCGGAGCGGGGACCGGGGAGAGCGCGCCGCCGAGAGGAGGAGCCGGTCGCGCGTCGGGAGAGCGGGGGAAGTGGTCCCCGGCAGCCAGGCTCCCGCGCCGAGCCCAGCCCAGAGGCTTTGGGGTCGCATCCCGCGTGCCTGCAGCTGCTGTCGCCCGGGAGCAGCAGCTGTGCCCGGAGGAAGGAGGAGGAACTGCAGCTGGACGGTGGCAGCTGGAGGAGCCGCACAGCTGTCCCGTGTGCCGGCGAGAGGGCCGCACTCCCCACGCGGAGCCGCGCTGGGGTGACCCGCTGACCGCGGCCATGCAGCCTTGACTGAGTCGCTCCGGAGCGCAGGGGACAGGCCGCGGGGCGCGCCCTCTCGGGAAGGGGCTCTGGGGCGCAGGCAGCGGCACTTCACCTCGGAAGCCCAGCGGGGAGCGAAGCCACTTACCATGGAACCCGTGACCAGGTGGACCCCCAAACAAGTGGTGGACTGGACTAGAGGTGAGGGGGGCCTTGGGGAGCCCCAGACTCCTCCAGCCCCCGGGAGGGACGGGCGGGGAGATGGGGAAGGGTGTGAAACCCTTCCTGCGGCCAGAGCCTCTAGAGCGCTGCGTGGCGACAATGCAAACTTATGTCGGGTGGCCTGTGCGCCCCATCTTTTGCCTGCTCCGAGCTTTTCCTTTCGGGGGTGCGGGTGTGGCAAGCCTAAGGGAGCCCGATCTTTAAACCGGGGTAAGGGTGACCTTTTCAGTGAAGGGTGAGGGCTGGGGATGCGGATCTCGGGACCCTGGGCGGGGGGCGCCCTCCCTGCCCTGCCCGGGTGCGGTGCCCGGCGACTTGGCCACCCCAGCGCGCCGGCACAAGGCGCCTTTGTGTGGGTGACTCTCGCCGGACCTCGTAAATGCCTCCTGCCCAGAGCAGTCCGCAGGCGTGACCGGGCGGTTGGACAGGTAAAGGGCGACTCGGGCGGTTCGCCGCTCCTGTCTGTTTTTGTTGGAGAAGGCAACAGGCCAGCACAACAGCCGAGCCAACACCGGGGCGTTTTTGCCAGCAAGAAGCGTCGGGCCAGGACTCCTGGGAGGCGCCAGTACCCCCGGTGGCGCTGGGTCTTCAGGCCGCATTTAAGCGCTGGGAAGGAGAAATCTATTTGGAACAACTGTTTTGATTCATACAGTATGTGGGATGAAGAGAGCAGCCAGGTGGGGAGAAATGGGCGGTTGAGCGGGGTAGCTTTGTCCTGGCTTTTTACTGTTTCCTAAGAGTTAGGGGCTACCCCGTCCTCTATATAGTCTTCCAAGATGACTCTAGAATCTACTAGAACAACCAATGGATTTTCCTGGGTTCCCCTAAACTCCACCCCCACCCCCCCCCGAATATCTCTGTTTCAAGTTACTATTCTTTTTTCTGTCTGCTCTTCCAGGTGAGGAATGATGTTCTTTCTCAATAATACTAGACTTGTATAGCGTTTACAGTTTGCTAAGAGCTCTCTCTCTGTTACTGCCCTTGGTCACCCACAGTAAGCCTGGGAGGTAGGTAATGCTGGTAAGATCAGGTCATCTTTCAAACCGTCCCACCCATGCCTGCAGCATAATGAAAACTGATCATCTCTGCATCTCATTTCTCTTGCCTGTGACTTACTCATGGCCCACGTGGAATGGGATGTCCTAGGTGGGTGGGATGTCAGTGGGTATGTTTGACTATTTCCTGCTGCTGTGGGATCAGGGAAAAGAGTAATACACTCTCCTTGAGAAGGGGGTTGTCAAGTGACCAGAAATTCCTGGACTCTTACATAAAAAGAAAGATGTAAGCCACAAATACTTGTGCATGGTTGACTAGGTTTGCCTGGGTAAAGAGTAAATAGCATTGCCAGTGCTTGGTAGAAAACATCAGCTATAAATGCCTTTGAAATGAGGTGTGTTCCCTCATTCAAAGTCCTAATAAATTCCCCAGGCTGACAGCTTGCTGAGAGTGAGTTCATGATCTCTTTCACCTGTATGTCCGTGAGAGGGGCTACTTGAGACGCTGATAATTTCAGCAACTCTTGACCTCTAGAGCCTCTCTGTTCAATAAGCGGGTAGCTCGTGGGCCTTTGCAGTGTGGCCAGTGACCTGCTGCAAGTGTCAGATACACATGGCATGTGAAGACTTGATATAAGAAAAAGAGTTTTGGGCATACTAGTTTAAATAAAACATACTACTAAAATTCAACTGATTATTTTTACCTTCTGAAATAAATATGGCTTCTAGAAAATTTAAAATTACACGTGGCTCACATTATATTTCTGTCCGTTATTACTGCCCTGGAGTAGGAAAAGGGTTACAGCTTATCACGGTGGCTTTCCTGCACCCTGCCTGCCTACTTGATAATGTACAACCAGAAAAGTGGTCGCAGGCACACAGAAACATCATGGAGTGAGATCTTCACACCCTCAAGATTTGTCTCTCTCTCTCTCTCTCTCTCTTTGTCCCTCTTGGGACTGGGAGAGGAGAAGTGTAAATTCACATCCTGTTTATTTGTTTAGCATTTAAAAGGAAGAGCAGATGAAAACATGATTTTGGTATCCAGTTGCCTTGATGTTATGACTTAGTTGAGATTGCTTTTGTCTAGGAAAAGTTTTCCACTGACCTGAAAAGGGACTGTGGCTGGCTCAGTACCTCGGATTAGCTTACATACCTGTGGCTAGCACTGGATAACTTTATTCGAAATGTTCCTGCCCTTTTGGACCCTGAAGTACAGCCCCATACAAAGACCTGTGCATTTTCTGTGTTAGAATCTAAAAATGATAAAGGAAGCAAGTGTATGGCTAACTCTTAGAGGCCAACAGGTGACCTTCTCCCAAATTGCAGGACTTCTTACTTGAATATTTCTCCTAGTAATGATGCACAGGTATTGACTTTTTAATAAACAATTGTCTTATGCAAACTTGTTTGCTTATAGGACTATTTTTAGTTGTCTTTGCAAATCTCTTTCCCTAACCTTTATTTTATAAATGCATCCTGCTGATAAGTGTAGACCAGGCGTCCTCAAACTACGGCCCGCAGGCCACATGCAGCCTGCCGAGGACATTTATCCAGCCTGCCGGGTGTATTTGCCACCCCTGCCTGTCCTGGGCCTGCAGTCCAGCCCTCTAACGGTCTGAGGGACAGTGAACTGGCCCCCTGTTTAAAAAGTTTGAGGCCCCCTGGTGTAGACTTTGCTACTCTTGGTATTGCCTGAATCTGTGGTGGGTGGTGACAACACTGTGGAAGGCCTTAAATTTAAAACTGTCTAAAACTGGCACTAGTCCACAGTTGGATCCCATGTCACTGTTATCCGACTATTAGACGGATACAGGCATTAGGAAAGAAATTGCTGTCTACAGACTGAACTAATCCATTTGAATTTTATCATTCATCTTTAGCTACTCTCTTACCATTTTTCTTCATACTACTAGTAGACCCTCAGTGAATATTAGCAGTGTATCAGGCACAGGTCTAAGCACAGTATAAACATCAACACATTGAATAAGCACAACCACCCTGTGTGTAGGGACTGTTATTTCCGTTTTGCACTTGAGGAAACTGAGTCACAGGCAGGTTAAGCACTTTCAGCAGTGTCACCCAGCGGAGGTGGAAGAGGAGCATTTGAGCCAAGGTGGTTTGGCTTCTCTCCACTCCATCTTCTTAGGAGCTGCTTCCCAAGGCCACACCTAGACCACACTGAGAATCTCAGTTCACCACATCTGTGAATAGATCTTCAGATGCTCATGATCTGCGTTATTAATACATGTTAGTGGAGGAAAGTTATGTGGTACCTATATGACTTCCGCATATTCAGCTCAGTTCAGAATGTTATTTGTAAATCAGATTAGTTCCTAGTTCGTGGCACCTTGCTAGTCAAACAGTTCAGTAAAGGTTTTTGCAAAGCAAATTATCTTTTATAACATGTAGGGTCAGCCGCACTTAACAGAAAGCTCGGTGGGTTAACCAGAGGGGAGGACCTTCTGGTGCTGTCAGGCTCCTCTCGTCTTACTCAGGTGCTCCTAGGACGTGGCTTAGGCTGTGCCTGTGCATGTGGTGTTCATCCCATACCTAAAGCCTTGGTGCAAGGTGGTTGCCTCACCCCAGTATTGCTTTTCAATTCCAGGCAGGAGGAGGCAGATTTACAGAAGGCAGAAGGCTGGTGGCAGCAAGTCTTCCCCTTTAAAGAGTTCTTTGAGGAATTCCACCGAAAGACATGGCTTATGTTCAGTTGCTGAAAGTGTCTCATGGTCACCTCATGCTGTAGGGGAGGCTGGTCCTTGCAGTTCATTTTGATTTTTTTTTTTTTTAAGTTGGGTACTTTGTCATCCTGAAGAAAATTCGACTTTGGTCAGTAAGGAAGAAGGCGAGAATAGATACTGGAGTGTGGGCAGTAGGGTCTGCCACACCCAGGAATTTACACGTGGGTTTTCATAGGTCAGTTTCCAAAGTAGAACATCTGTCACGATTTCCCACTTACCTCCACCCTTGTTTTAGAAGTAGTGTTACATTTTCATTCCTGTTAACTTTTCTCAGGTCAAAACCTTGACTCATATGAGGCCCTTTTCTCTAAACCTGATTGAAATATGAGTTTTATTGTCAGGTGCAGCTGCCATAAGTTGTGTTTCTGCCCTCGAGCTATAGGGGAGGGTATTCACCAAGGAGAGGACTGATTTGTCTTAGCAGGCCTGTCCTCCCCTTGGGCCTTTGGTCAGCCTGGAATGGGCAGCCTCCCACAAGTGTGTAGATGAGCGAGCATACCCATAAAACCTAGCTTTTGTCCTAGGACACAAGTCTCCCTGGATTTTGGTGCTGGTAGCATAGGTCCCGTTTTCCATCACCGACCGAAAGTAGAGGGCCTTTCCTGGCTTGACGTCTGAGCCAGGGACTCTGTTACCCAGCTGCAGGCGCTGCTCTTTCCCCCGTAATGTCTATTAGTATCTGGCATATCAGCTGTCTTAAGGTGCCTCACTTGTTGGGCATGGAGACGCTGGTATTTCCACATTAGCTGTAGGGATGTGGTACATTTTAGGTTGGCTGGAACCTATCACCTTGCTGTTAGGCCCATCCAGGAGGCTGTGCCTTTTGTGATCCTCATTCTAATTTAGGTTATAACTTTTCTTTTAGCCTCTGTGGTCCCTGGAAAGGAAGCTCCTTTTCTTTTAGCAGCTGTAGATCTATCATTTGGTCATAGGTCAAAAAACTCTGTTCCCCTCTCTCCCTGGTTCAGTTCTCTCTCCTGCCTTCCAGTGATAACATTCCCTTAATTACAAAAAACAGGAAAACGTTGATTGACGCACCGATGATGTGGTAGGTGCTGTCATGAGTGATTTAGGTCCCCCCGTTTAATTCCTGAAAACCCCATGACTAGCCCATTTTAAGGAAACTGAGGCAGAGAGGGAGGATTTGCTCAGGGCCTCATATTTGTGAGTGGTGGTCTTTTCAGGGTCGGGTGTCACCCCATGACTTGCACCTGGCAGTGGAGCTCAGAGGCTGAGAGCGTGGGCAGCCAGACTTGGTGCACACCAGTCCTGCTCTGTTTGATCTTATGTAAACTCTCAATAAATTTTTACTCCTCATTTTTATTGCTGCTTCTCTTCCTTTATCCTATAGCTCCAGGACATAAACTCTTCTCTCTGACAGTCAGGTCTGTCATAACTTGGATTCCTACCATCCAGGGGCATCTGTTAATGCCAAAGATATTTCTCTGCCGTTTGCCAACCGGTCAAAGAATCCAGGGCAGAAATTGCAGCTAATCGGGAGGGTTCTTGATTAGCTGAGTGATAAATGCCTCTAACCAGTAATAAGTTCAAACCATATTTCCTCTGCTTCTTCTTCTTCTTCTTTTTTTTCTAAATACTATCTGGACTTCCAGGGAGCACGGTATCAGGATGGCTTTTGCTGTTGACAGCTGGCTCCTGTCTGGCACCTGGAGCATCAGCATCGCCTGGGGGCTTGTTAGAGGTGCGGAAGTTTGGTTCTGCTGAGTCAGAATGTGCGTTTTAACCAGATCCCCCTGGTCATTCATGCACCCTTCTGTTTGAGAAGTACTGTTCTAGCACATGGCTGTAGACACATTTGTGAACTTGGCTGGTAGGTCTGCCATGGTGGCATCAGGTTCTCTGATCTGACATGTACTTAATAACTATTTTATTTACTTTCTGGAGTAATGATATTTAGTTTGAGGTTGCTTGACTTGTCCACTAATTAAAAAAAACAAAGCAATACTAGGGTGTATCCTTGTGTTTCTAAGCACCGCCTAGCAACAGCATCAGGTAATTAGCAAACTAAATGAAACATTTCCCCTGAGAGTTCATACCTAATCCTAGGGACTTGAAGCGTTCTCATAGCAGCTTTTTAAAAAAATTCTTTAACACAGGTAGTGAGGAGGGAGTTGCGGGATGGTCAGTGGTCTCAAAATTTGAAAGTAAGTGTTGTGCCAAGGCTGGAGTGTCTCCATCCTGGACCTGTGGAGATTGGGAGGCTGCGTTGAGCCTCACCCTTCAGATACTCTTTCTGCATCTGCCTCCTGCATGGAACTGTGAGGGTCCCTCTCGTCTGTCATGCCTCCCTGGTGGCACTGCCTCTCCTCTGACCCTTCCTGGCCTGATGTGTTCTAGCTCTGGGACACTGGTGTTCTTATCTGCCTCGCTTTCCCTTTCTTACTCTCCTTCATGCTATTTCTGGAGTCTTATCACTGGTTTAGCCTTTAATGAC
The DNA here is from genome assembly GCF_000181295.1 of Otolemur garnettii. NCBI lineage: Eukaryota > Metazoa > Chordata > Mammalia > Primates > Galagidae > Otolemur > Otolemur garnettii. The sequence continues at coordinate 2,485,725 of NW_003852521.1, forward strand.
TCGGTCGGGTTTTATTTATTTATTTATTATTTTTTTTGCAGTTTTTGGCCAGGGCCAGGTTCGAACCTGCCCCCTCCGGTATATGGGGCCGGCACTGTACTCCTTGAGTCACAGGCACTGCCTCAGTCGGGTTTTATTTACAGGCGCTCTGCAGAGCACTTCCCCGTTTGTTCTCATTTGACTCTACAAACCTGGAGAGGCACAGGGAAGGCACGTCCCCATTGCAGACAGACTGAGGTGGCTTTGGGAAGTGAAAGGAGCTGTGCAAAGTCCAGAGGCCGGGTGCGGCGACCAACCCCCCAAGTTTCTGTCCTGTTGTTGGTCCAGTTTCAGTTGTACCTTTAGCTAAAGGTACAGGTCCCTCCTAAGCAGCAAGGGTGAGAAAGGGCAACTTCCAGGAGCTGTCGTCCTTCCTGATCATTGCTTTAGGATTTACAATCACAGGGCACGTCGCTCATTTTCTTTTATTTGGGCAAGTTTATTCAGGGACCTAGATTTGTTGAACTTCATCTTTTAGCATTTGGGACACTTGTTACCAGTTATTTATTTTATTGTAGTTAGCTGATTGTGTTGTTTCTGAATGCAACAAAGCAATACAATGAATAATTTCTCTTTTGGATTCTCTTCATCTAATTTTTATTTTTGAGTGTCACATTCCAAATTTCCTGTCTGTATGATACAAATGGCATTTCTGTTGGGTAGAATCATATACGTGCACACACACACACACACGCACACATACACTTAATTTTCTTCTTCTTCTTCTTCTTCTTTTTGAGACAGAGTCTCACTATGTTGCCCTTGGTAGAGTGCTGTGGTGTCACAGCTCACAGCAACCTCAAACTCTTGGGCTTAAGTGATTCTCTTACCTCAGCCTCCTAAACAGCTGGGACCATAGGTGCCCACAACACCCTGCTATTTTTCTGTTGCAGTTGTCATTGTTTAGCTGGCCTGGACTTGGTTTAAACCCACCACCCATGGTGCACTTGGCCAGTGCTGTTAACCACTGTCCTACAGATGCAGAGCTGTACACTTAATTTTCTTAAACAGCACTTGCAATTTTTTTCTGGCCCCATTTCCTGATTGTCTTTGATTTTTCAGAGTTTATTCATGTTAACTGCTTTGGGAGAGAAGGTTAGGCAGTTCTGGTGAGTGATATGTAGGCTTTGGAATGAAAGAGAACTGAATTCTAATTCTGTGTCTGACACTAGCTGTTTGAAAGCTTAGGTAAGTAACTTACCTTCTCTAAGCCTATCTTTATACAGGTTTCTCAGATGTGAAATGAGACTGATAATCACAACTCCCAGGATTTTAGTTAGAATTCAGAGAGAGATAATATAGGGAAGGCATTTTACACAATGTATGACGTGTAAGTGTTCATACACATATTATTAATGATCGATAATAGCAAATATTTGGTTGTATTGACAGACTGTCCTAATTTTTGTACCTGGGGGTACAGTTGGACTATTTTTATTTAAGTATTTAACACTGTTGAGGCTGATTGTCACTTTCCACTTGCTTACTAATCATTTATGCAATTCCATCCTCCCTTCTGTTGGTATGTGGGGGGCAGGTTAAATCAGCTCCATCATCTGGCTTTTCATTTTTTTCTTGGAGTTGTTCTCCTCACTGCTTTTGAGGACCTTACAGGTCCGTACAGGAAGACCATGTCATAGAAAGGTTTAGCATTAGCTCTTTGAAAATACTTTCTTTTTATGATAGATTTCACCCTATAGTAAAAAGAGGTAGAGTTTCATTTGTTCAACAAATAATTGCAGAGTAACTACTAAGTCCCAGATATTACAGGTTCTAGAAAATCCATCTAGGTCCCTGGTTTAATGTGGTAGACTGGAGGGCAGGAGGTGGCAGACACCAGCCCCACTAACATGATAGATGAACAAGAAGACATCTACTGATAAGCATAAAGAGAAGAGTAAAGCAGACAGGTGAGGAGGGGCCAGGTGCAGAGAAGGCTTTCTGAGAAGAGGACGTTTGGGCATTAATGGCAGCAAGGGCCCAGCTATCAGAAAATTTGAGAGAAGAGCTTTGTAGGAGAGGGAACAGCTTGTGCAAAGGACCCGAGGTGTGAATGAGCTTGGCGTGTTTGAGGAAGGCAGGTGCAGCAGAAGCATGAAGAATGAGGGTGGTGGGTGGAGAGGAAGGAACACAGACACAGGCCAGATGGTGGAGGGGCTCACAGTCATGGGCAAATGATGACAGTTTTTTCTTACTGTGATGAAAGGCAGGGAGGCATTATTGTATCAGTTTCTTGAAAGGTCCTTCTAGTTTCTTGGGGCAGAAATGTGTTCAGAAAGTCAGCCGGAAGGCTCTGCAGTCATTGGAGATGATGGGGTCTTGGGCGTAGATGTTCATGGCTCCAGCCTTGGTGGAGCCAAGTTCTAGATACAGTTGGTTCACTGATAACTTTGAGGATCCCAGTGATTTTAAAATTAGATCTGAAATTGGGCTGTCCGTCCCCTCCCACTAGGGCTTAGAGCTCTGCCCTGTCCCCTCACTCTGGTTCCACTCCCCATGTTTGATGGACGTTAAACTAGGGAGCCCTCTGCCTTTTCACATTCACATGGCTTGTTCACATCATTGTTCTTTCCTGGCTCATTTTGCTGGAGCTACAGTTTCTGAAGCTGTTTATTCATCTATGAATAGGGTTTTTGTGCAAGTGGACTTAGCCTAGTTTGTTTTCTTTGACATCAAATGGCTGATTGAACAGTTTTTAACCTGAGATCAGAAGGGCAAACGTGGCTGTGTTTATTGGAGCACAGCAGTTCCTTAGACTGCGTGTGAATAGGTTGTAAAAACGAGAAAGCTTTCTGTGTGAAAACTTCTAGAGTGTTTGAGTAAAGGAACTGATATGTCAGCCACTGTCAAAGTTTTGAGACAGACTGGTATGGTCCATTATTTCATTTCCAAGAGACACAGTGGACAGCGTCCTTTCTGATTCACCTGTGCGAGTTTTGAGCCTGGATTTTTGGCATTGCTGGGAGGGCTTCATTTGTTTCTATCTGTGTGGATTTTATGTTTCTCGAGTTTCACATACCTCAAAACTTTGCATAATGACTCTTGTAGATCTGATTTAAAATATTTTGCTCTTTGGCTTGGTGCCCGTAGCTCAGTGGTTAGGGTGTCAACCACATACACCAGGGATGGCAGGTTCGAACCCAGTCTGGGCCAGCTAAATAACAGTGACAACTGCAACAAAAAAACAGCCAGGCATTGTGGCAGGTGCCTGTAGTCCCAGCTACTTGGGAGGCTGAGGCAAGAGAATCGCTTAAGCCTAAGAGTTGGAGGTTGCTGTGAGCTGTGATGCCATAGCACCCGACCAAGGGCGACACAGTGAGACTGTCTCAAAAAAAAAAAAAAAAGAAAAAAAATATTTTGCTCTATTGACACACTGTCCTAATTTTTGCTTTAGAAGATATAGCTAGCATAGTTTTGTTTGAATTGATGGTATTTTGAGAAATTTTCAGTAAGAGCTGGACATGAAGCTTAATGAGTCCCTTATCAAGAGGGAGGAGGAGTGAGTGGGAGAGGGGATTGAAGGTGGGTAGGCTGATGTTAGAATAACCTGGAAACTTTATCCTACTCTACACGCCCAGCTGTGTGGCCTCCTTTAAGGAGGCCGTTAGCTCCGTCAGAGGAAAGCCCCTACGTGTTATCTATCAGAAAAGGCAGTGATTGTGACTGTCTGAATCATGCCTTCCTGAGGAAAAGCTTTTAGTGAAAGGAAACATTCTATTTCCTATTTTTGGAGATTTGCAGAGAGGGGAAATTCGGTTTGGGGGGGTTGGGAGTAAATATGTGTGTGCCTGTGTTTCTGTATCTCCAGCTGTACTCAAATATGCGTCAATGCAACAGTCTTGCATGTTTGCTGAGTAATTTTATGTTATAGTTTCTTCAAGAGAATCAAGTCAAAATAATAGATGGAATATGGTCTTTGAAGGAGAGGAAAACTAGCTTAATGTGTAGGGTGGACCAGACTTCATGTAACACCTGTTAAAGTTGTCAGCACCATCTTAACACAGATTCTAACTGCAGTCTTAAACTAACCATGAGCAGATGACACAGCTGTGGGTAGCATTTGTGAAAGTGACTCTGTCTACACTAAAGCTTAAAATTGTTAGGAATAAGTGTTTAAAAAGCATAAATACTCCTTTCTAATAAGATGTCTGGAGACATATGGTATAAAGTGGTTTGATTCTAAGCACTCCTCAGCCATATTTAAGAAGTCTACATAAAGCTGATCTATAAAGAAAGGCCTTTTGTGGAGGTGGAGAAATTCTTCATTCTTACTGGAATCCAAACAGGGGTTGACTGGCACCATGGCATAGGGTAACTTAATGAGCACCTATAAATGTGTGACTGTTGCACCTGACTCCTGAGTTCTTTAAACAGGTTTCTTAAAGGTTTTTTCCCAACCACTTATATGTGGTGCCTCCCAATGTCTTATGATCACTGTTCTTGAACCTACCTTGTCCACATCTGTATCATCTGGGAACATAGAGACCTGCAGAATCAAAAACTCTGAGGGTGGGACCCAGGAAGCTGGTAAAGAGGTCCCTTAGGCATCTGGGGTATAATCTAAAATTGGAGAACTACTGGCCTATACCCCTCGTGTGGAGTGTTTGGAAATAAATGACATAAAGCAGACTGTCCCTGTAATTCCTGCTGACAATTGGCTAATACACAATGATTAGGAGGGAAAGTTTTTCCAGTAGGACCATTGTGACATTTTAAGTGGAGGAGTTAATGCACCTCGGGTTGTAAGAGTCCTTTCCACAGAAGAGGCAGGGCAGAGTTAAAGCCATGATCCATGTGGGTTCCTTGTTGGCTGCTCAATCCCAGGCCCAGGGTGTCCTTTTTGTGAATAGTTATCTCTTTCTGAGTTCTCAGCCCCAGGAAAACACCTTAGGAGGGGAGGGTTTCATGGGTCTGAAGGGACCTGTTTAGGTTTTGTGTGGAATTTCCAGGCCTTCCTTGAAGAGGAGTAGAATGTAGCACCCTGTATCCAAGTACTCCATTGTGAGAGGAGTGGTTGTTATTCCTCACTCAGCACTCAGGTTTTGGCTTTGCACAAAGCATGGAGATGCAAAGAGAAGTGAGGGGAAGAAGAAGAAACAAGAAGTACTCAGAGTGGCAAATATGTTGCATTTCACGGTGAAAAGCTGTTTTGTCTTAATAGGTGAATACTGCCTCAGTACAGATGGATCCGTACAGATGAAATTCAAGAACTCCTACAGTTGGCACAAGCCAGGAATCCAGAACAAAAAAGACACTGCAAAAGTGAACCCTGGGGGTGGGGCGGGATTGATACGAGATTTGCAACAGTAGTGGCAAACTCAGATACACACAGCGCCAGGCAGGTGATGCTAGAATATGAAGTGTGGGGTCTTGTGATACAATAGGGAGTGGCAGAGACTGTGGCAAACCCACAGACACATCTATTGTTCACTTTCTGCTGACCGTGGACATACAGTTTCCAAATTTGATTTTTTTGTTTTGTTTTTCTCACATGACATTTTCCAGTTTTTAGAAACTGTTTATAAGTTGTTTGGCACAGACCAGACAAAACCTATCTATGGATCAATTTGCAGTTCACTTTGTGAACAGACACAGTCCTGTGTTACTTGTCCTGGTGAGAAATACACCTATAAGATATGAATAAAATTGGCTGTATAGTAATCCATCAAGTGTTCGGCAAACCTTTTTTTTTCACCAATAATTTCATTTTGCTATTTACTCAAGTATTGCTATAATTGCAACATGTAATTTCACACAGGTATTGCTTAGCCAGAAATACTGATGCTCCGATGGACCCAGCAGACCACTGGGTAGCTGCTCTTTAGTGTAAAAGCAAGAATTTGGCTTCTCTGGATTGAGTTTACCTGTACATGTCGGTTGTATAGTATTAGCCCCTAAAAGGAGCTGTTTCTGTTTCATATATCACTTAAAACAGGATATGTATTCCAAATTTCTGTGCTGGTTACCAGTTGAGTCAAAGTTCTTACAATCTTCATGGTGCTCTGAATTGGGAAACAAAAGAAAAACAAGAACATTAGCTTCAGAACTTAAGCTGGAGTAGTACTCACCCTGAAATACAATTTACACAACTTTTCAACAAAGACTATGGAATATTTTAACCTTTCAGTTTGCTCTGTAAGTACACTGACTCTACAGAGTACTTACAAAATGTATACACATTGTAAGGAGGAAAAACTGTTATTAAAATTGTAATACTCAATATATACTGATAACATTTATTATCTTGTATGTTGTATCTCTTGTTATTGCAGAAGTCAAGTGGGGCTTGAGTATTATAATTTTAATACAGGTTTTTCCTTCCTTACAATTTATATACTTTTTTTGTTGTTGAAACAGTGTCTCACTCTGTCACCCTGGGTAGAATGCCATGGCATACTAGCTCACCCCAAACTCAAACTCCTGGGCTTGAGTGATCCTCTTGCCTCAGGCTCTCAAGTAGCTGGGACAACAGGTGCCCGCCACAAAGCTCAGCTAGTAGAGATGGCGTCTTGCTCTTGCTCAGGCTAGTCTGGCCCTCCTGAGCTCAAGCAATTCATGGTCTCAGTCTCCCAGAGTGTTAGGATTATGAGTATGAGCCACACGCCTGGTGTTTATACATTTTTCTGACACCCTCTGTATGTACGTAAATATGTATGTGGGTATATAGATTATCCATTTATGCACATACATAAATATATACTCTTACATGTATATTCGTTATAGATGATATTTGGCTCAGCTTCCATTAGGTTTTTAGTTCAACCTTTTTATTTATTTTTATTTACTTTTTTTTTTTTTGAGACAAGCTCTTGCTCTGTTGTTCAAGATTGGCACCATCATGGCTCATTGTAACCTTGAACTCCTGGGCTCAAGTGATCCTCCTGCCTCAGCTTCTTGAGTAGCTGGGACCACAGACACGCACCACCATGCCAGGCTAATTTTAAATTTTATTTGTAGAGACAGGGTCTCACTATGCTGCCCAGGCTGGTCTTGAACTCCTGAGCAAGCAATCCTTTTGACTTGGCCACCCAAATTGCTAGCATTACAGGTGTGAGCCAACCTCACCCAGCTTCTAATTCCCTTTTAAAAGCTAAAAACAAAGCTAAAAATATACAGATTTCTTTTTTTGGACCAGTTACTCTGCTTCTCACTGGGCATAGGAAAGTGAGTTAGGTATAAATGAGGCCCGTGTTCAGGAAGCTCAGATTTTGTTGGGGCCAGGAGCTGGCGTCAGGGGTGGTTCTCTGAGGGCCAGGCCCTGCTAGGGCTCCTCATGTGTTATCTCATTTGGTCTCACAATGCTTACTTGACACCAGCACTTTGATCATCTCCATTCTGGAGTGACGGAAACCAAGCCCTGATGTATCTGAGGTCACAAAGTTAGCAAATAGGGTTTGACTCAGAAAGCATCAGATTCCAGAGCCTGATGTCTCCCCAGTGGCCCTTGCATAGGTATCAACATACATTTGGGCAGGTCGTAAGTTTCCAGGGCAAGGGAAAATTAGTCACATTATTAGCAGTATGATTTAAATTACCTACTTAAATTTAATCTGTAATTTTACCACTTAAAAATCCATTCTGGAGAATACTGTTATCTATTTCTTTTCTCTTTTTAGTATGTGATTGGACTATTATAAAGGGGGAAAGATGCTCTTTAAAATATGCTTAATAGAGATGATTTAACCTTTGGGTAGTCACTAGTATTTTTAGAGTTCTCTCAGATATTGAAATTCTAGATTATAGGATGTACATTAATTCCAAGAAGGAAATTTATAAAAACGCCAGCATCGGCTGTCTGTAGATGAGAGAATTGGAGGTGGCGTCTGGCCTCTTATTGGTACATGTTAAGGCAGATACAGTTTTTTTCCTGCACGCAGGGCCCTGGCTCGTTTCTGGTTGGCCTCTCGTCCGGGCTGCTTTGGAATCAGAAAAGCCTTGCAGGGAAACATGGGAGAGAACGTTCAAAGACTTCACGTCTGTCCAGGATCGTGACCCCTCCAGCCCTGGCGCCTGTGCTGCTCCCTGTTACCTTCAGACGGCCAGCGCATCCTCTTTATTTCTTGTCCAGTTTTGTCTGGTTTGGTTAATCATCATAGTTAGATGATTAATCTATTAATCCATCATAGTCAGATGTGTTTAGCCATGGTCTTTGAATGCAAGACTGAAGGTGTTGGTGCTCAGATTTTAGTGGGCATCAGAGGTTCCTGGCCCCAGCTCCTAGAGATTCTGGTAACATCCCTGTGCAGAGGGGATTCAGGGGACTGTACATTTAACAGCTGGCCAGGTACGACTCGTAAGATGGTCTGTGAATTGCAGTTTGTGGGTAGGAAGTTTGCTGTTAGTTCATTGGATAATGGGGAAATGAGACAGAGGTTTGAAAGATGGTGTCTTGCTGGAGAACTGGGGTGGCTGGTGGCTGTTGGGATGGTCTCTTGGTGAGACTTGAGGAGGCCTGAGCTCAGAGAGACACAGAGAGAGGTGCCACACAGGAATGCTTGGCAGGCCTGGCAGAGGTCTGAATCCACCCGGGAGTGGTGATGGGGCAACGTTGAAGTCCAGGCTGCAGTGCCATTAAGAATGTGTTGAATTCTGAAGAAGAGCTGCTTTGTGAGTTAAGAGTGAGCACCCTCCAGATACCAGCCTGGAAAGCTGTTCTGGTCTGCAGATGGCACGTCTTCCTGGATGCTAACATCTTGTATGATTCAAATATTTAAGAAAACACAGCGCCCTTCTTGCTGTAGCATCTAATTGTCTCTGTTTTAATGAAGTGTCAATATCATGCAGCCTGGCACATGGAATGTGTTAGAATAGGGTGGTGTTAGTGGAAATGCAGGGCCTCAAACTCGAGTGTGAAATGATGCAATATACATGAATATGGCACCCAGAATTATTTCTGTACAGCGTGGCCTAAGTCATAGACCACAAAGTAAAATCATAGGGTTAGAGACCGACAGGATGGCATGTCAGGGGAACTATAAAATTGGTGCTGATCATTGCAGAATGTGTCTTGGCATAATCCCCGAAGTCTTGTCCCCCTCTCAGTGAGAACTGAATTTCTGGTAACATAAGTGGCTGCAGTTGCTGTGCAGGGTTGGTGGGGGGATGAGCCTGGTTCCTGAGACTTGTCCCTCCTTGGGGTTGCCCAAGCAGGTGGGGGAGTAGAAGACCAAGCAGGGGAAACCAGGGGTGTGGAGAGCTCTTCAAGGACGGCACTAAAGGAAAGGGGTGGACGGTCTTTCCTCAACCAGCGTGACATGGTCCGTTTTCTTAATCATCACTGGCCCAATCAACACTTAGAGGCAGATGTGATTTCTTCTATGGTTTCTTTCAGGTAAGCTTAACAAATTTCTTTACTTAATCAGCCATAAAATGATAGATTATTTTTCTTCTAAGATCTTCCCTAGAGCTCTGCCTGGTTGATATTTTATTAAAACTTAATTTCTCATCTCTGATGTTTAAATTCAAACTAACCCAGTGTACGTGGGATTCTGGAGTGATGGCACCTGTGTCTCCTGTTAAGCCTAGTGAGCTGTGGAAGTGAGGCTTTCAGTGGAGTGCTGTGTCACTAGAACACACCAGGCAGGAGCCGTGTGGCTCCTGTGCCCCTCATGCAGTGTCAGCGACACTTCTGCTCAGCCTGGACATGGGTTGCTGTTCACTGTGTGTCCATCCCACACATTTATTGAACGCCACTGTGGGCCAGCACTGTTCTGAGAGCTGAAGATACGGCAGGGAACAAGATGGACAAACATTCCTATCTTCCCAGAGCTGATGCTGAAGTGGGGCGGATAATCGGTCAGCAGAGTTCATAACACATGGATGTGGTGGATGCCGGAGGGAAGGCCCCTGCTGGATGAGGGTGGGGTAGGGATGCAGTTTTAACTAGAATGGCAGGAAAAGAGTTCAGTGAGCAGTGTGGCTAACGGGCAAGAATGTTCTTGGAAGAGGGAACAGCAAGTGTGAATGTCTTGAGACAGGGAGTTCTGGGCACATGGACGTGTGAGGATGAGCTGGCCTGGGCAGAGTGATGGAGGGAAGGACAGCAGGAGAGGAGATGCAAGGGGGTGGGGGACAGAGGGCATTGAGCCTTAGAGACCGGAGCAGTACTCTGATGTACATTCAGGGTTTGGGGGAGCCAGTCGAGGACTTAGAACCAAGGCATGGTGTTGGATTTATATCTTATAAAAACGGTGACCATGCAAGGATGGAATCAGGGAACCAGTTCAGACACCATGGCAAGAATCACAAGAACAGTGATGCTTGGGCTGGTGGCAGCCGTGGCCACGGGGAGAGGTAGCCTGTGGGGGATATTCTGAAAGGCCAGTAGGGTTTACTTGGAGACTGGTTGTGCTATGAGAGGAAGTGTTTGATCTGCAGGGATAGAATTGCCATCTCCTGAGAGGTGGACTAATGTGGAGAAGCAGGGGAAGGGAAGGTCTGGGTTTTCACTGTGCGGTGCCCACAAGCCCACCAAGGGGAGCAGGGGGTTAGATAGATGTGTCTGGATTAATAAGAGAGGCTGGGCCAGAAATTTGCTGGCCATGGAGATATAGGCAGTATTCAGGCTTTTGAGACTGGATCACCTCATCAGGGAGCGAGTAAAGGGAGACAGGAGAAGAGAAGAGAAAGGCCTTGGGGCATTGTGGTGTGTGTAGACGTCTGGGAGATGAGCAGCCAGCAATGATTGCGGCAGAGTTGCTACCAGTGAGTAGGAAGGAGACTGGGGGAGCACAGTGTCCTGAAGGCAAGTGAAGCGGTGTCCCCAGATGAAGAGAGGGCTCTACGGGGACAGAGACTGCTATGAGGTCAGGGAGAGGAGAATGAGGATCGGTCGTTGTATTGAGCTGTGTGGAGGTCACTGGTGAACTTGACAGAGTAGACCTTAGTGCAACAAACATCTGATTAGGGGAAACTTCAGAACAAATGGGAGGAGAGGGATTGGTTGGACTGAGAAACTGCTGGATCATAAGCACCTCCCTGAAGGACACAGCTTTGTTGTATTCTCGGGATGACAAGTACTGAATGCATTTCATGTTAAATTTTTGGTAATCTACAGTTAACTTTTAGAATAGGTAACTGTTTGATAACTAGATATTTGATAAATTGGGACACGTTATGCCCTCCCTGAACTGGGTAACAGTACACTGTAGATTATGCAATCCCTTATTTTAATACTAACAAAGCCTTTCATTTAGTGAATAGCTAAGCACTGGTGGCTTCTACAGACAAGAGCTGTTCAGCAGAAATTATCTTCCTTTTTTTCCACATTGCTTTGGAAATAAAAGTAAATAGTTCTCTTCATGAACTCTGTGTTATTCCATACCTTACCTATTCAGGTAGAAAAGACCTGTTATGGACAGATCCAAAACTTGGGAAGAATTCTCTTTCACTAGCAATTTACTTTTATATCATTGAAGATTTATCTGAAGGATTCAGAATGCCATGAAGTCATATGTAAATTATTTCTGCCCATAGGTGGAGGCCATTTGTTAGCAGGAGAGTGGACGCAACTTGAAATGAACCGGTCAAGTTTAAACATAAGTCATCCAGGATTTACTGAGTACCTACCCATCATCTCCTCTAGATGCAGGGAACAGGGCAGGGTCCCTGTTTCTTTGGCAGGGTTCTCTTTCAGCAGAGTGGAATACAGATACGTCAGCGGGCATTTAAGCTTACAGGGCACCGTAGAGGGACAGAGAATGGGTATTAACTCAGATTTGGATGGGCACTGCGAGGGAAGGCTTCTTGGAGGAAGAGACTTTTAAATTGAGACCTGGAGGATGGGCAGGAGGTTGTCAGGCCTAGAAGAGGGAAACAGTGTTCTCAGGAGGAAACCGGGAGGTAGAGACTGCATGGCGTTTTGGTGTTTGCTAGTAACTGAAGGAACTGGATCTGTCTTGAGGTGAGTGGAAATGGATGAGGGTGGAGTGTTGGGAGTGGGGGGCTAGATCCCAGGGCCCTATTTATGCCACCAAGCCCATGGAAACCACTGGAGGAATGAAGGTTCGTCTAGTGGCTTTCTTTTGTGGAGGAAATATGTGTGTGTCGGTATTATGTGTGTGCACATGTTTTATATAAACCCTGCACATGTGTGTATCATGTATGCATCACACACAATACACACATACACACGATAACACACATACACATAAACTCAACACAGGCAGACCCTTATACATACATTTGCTTTTTAATGTTTCTGCATGTTATGATATTTGGTCCAGAATTCTATCAGGCAGGTGTGGGCCTCCCTTTTCTGGGATGCAGTGCTGTACTGTGTTCTGGACTCAGCATGGACTTGTCACCCTACTGTGGGGAAAATGCCACGTAAGGGCTCTCTGCAAAGAGGAACTTGACTTACTGGGCATTTAGACTTCTGGCCTTAAGGAAACATATAAACTCTTTATTGAAAAATGAAGAAATACTAACATGTTGACCTGAGCTGAAGAAAGAGGTGAGAGGCGGAGGTGGGAGAGGAACAGGAAGCCAGGGATGGGTGGAGAGGAACAGAGATGGGGGCGGGAGGTGGGGACGCTGCGGGACCGAGCGTTTCCTGGAGCTCTCACCTTGAGCCGTGGGTGCTATCACCTGTGATCTGTTTCCCGTTGCTGATTAATGATTAATAATTGTTTCTAGCTCAGCATAGAATGTAGTCTTTATGTGTTCAGAGTCTTGACTCCAGTGAGGTCAGCCAGAGCACACCATTTGTTGGAATTTATTCTCTAGGAGTGGTCAGAAGTATCACCTGAGGGTTAGAGAGGCTGCCTCTTCACAGTGCAGGATCTTTATACCTAAATCCCCCCGCCCCCGATACTGTGAATGTTCTAGGCCTGGGCGAAGCATGTACTTGCTATACCAGATCCAGAAGTGGCAGTGTGAGAATTCATCTGTGAGTTCCTGAGCTCTGTAAGATCACACAGGTTATGCCGTACTGGTGTTGATTAAGGCTGGATTAAGGCAACAGAGCCCCAGGAACCCACCTCTGCAGGGTGTGGCTGCCCTCTCCCTGGCTCTCTCACACGCTTTCTATTGTTCTGCAGATTGTTAAGGTGGTGGACGCCACCCCTTTATTCCCAGGGTTAAACTTCTGCAGATTGTTAAGGTGGTGGACGCCACCCCTTTATTCCCAGGGTTAAACGTACATGCAGGCTTGGGAAAGCCTCCGTTTTTAATCGTCCAGAGTTATAATTCAGTGGAATGTGGTGTAAAAATAATTAAACAGCGTAAATGTTTAGTTTTTAATAGTTACCTTTAAAAAAAAAACCAACTCAATTTGGGTGGCGCCTGTGGCTCAAAGGAGTAGGTTGCCGGCCCCATATATGGGAGATGGTGGGTTCAAACCTGGCCCCAGCCACGGAAATCCCAATTTTTCTGTTCCTACCCTCCCGATTTCTCAATCTATGATCCCCTCTGTCTAGCTATTATTTTAACTTTCAGCTTAACATCCTGATCAGCATATTTTAGAAATCTGACATTTTGATTTGTGGCTTTTTGTCGTATCAGCAGGCTTGTTTTCACATCCTCAGGATGTTTTCATTTCTCTTCTTTCATCGTTTTAAAAGATCCACCTCTAGAATGGTTGGTGTAAAAGCATCTTAAGATAACGTGTATATGGGTACCTTTTTCCTGTTTCCAAAATTAACTTTACCTTGAGATGTCACGTTCCAGTCTTGCTGTAGAAATTCCATCTCGTAAAATCATAGTCTCATAGTGAACCAAGGAGAAAAGAAACATTTTCTAAGAATAACTAATAACAGAGAAGTAGAAAGCATAAATGCCTGTCAGCAACCTTAGGAATTTAAGGAGAAAATTTAAGAAAAATCTGTCTCGTTTAATACAACTATGGTAGATGTCCCAGAAATGATAAGTGAAATGAATCAGTAATGACTCGTCATCAAAAGGATCTCAAAACAATTTTGTGAGTTAAGGTAGGTAGTTATCATCTTTCGTGGTAGCTATATAAATACAATATTATAATGGCATTATCAAATCACTTTTCTTATAAAAGCAGATGGCACCGTGTAGATGGTGTTGTTACTGCTGGTTTCATTTGCTCTTTGTGGGTCCAAGTTATAGTGAAAGTGACATACGGTTGCAGTGAGATGTAAGGAATAGAGTTATTCAGTTTTCTTTTGTTCCCTGTAGTGAACATTCTTTTTCTCTTTTAAAAAGGATCATTTTCACCTCAAAGTCAAATGATAGTGGTATTCTCTTTTGTTCTTGAAAAGATCAAAGATGGTATCTGTTTATCTGCACAAATTGGGGCCTGGCCATAAAGGTCGTTGGTATAAACACTTCACAGGGAAGAAGGTAAAAACCTGAAAATCTCTGTCCGTCTAACAAAGTTGGAAACGGCTTTTAAATGTCATGGCTGTCACTGGAATGCGTGTGTTTTAGGTGAAGGTGGCTGGTTGCCTGCATGGAGGAAGGGTTGTCAGGATTTTGCCTGGAGAGAATTTTCATTCATGCCTTCATTCTTTCATAGTATTTTCTCTCTCTCTCTCTTTCTCCGTTAGTGTGGGATAAATCAGTGTGTTTGTGTGTGGGCCTTTCCTCATTCTGAACATTTGTGGCTGCTGGAGTGTCACATGGTGCTAAGAGCCAGGGCTTCGAAGGGACTGTGGGACTCTGGCTTCCTCACTGTCCCTGACGGGATGTGTGATGCCGGCCAAGTTGTGTACGTTGTTTAGTCAGCTCGCTTATCTTTCAATTTGGGATGGTGCTTTTACTAAACTTTCGGGTTTGTGTTGAAGGTTAAATGTGATTATGAGGGTGAAGTATTTCCCACAATAGCTGCCATATTTTAAGTGCTTCATAAAACACTAGCTGCTATTTTTGTTGTACAGACCACAGGAATATCCTGGGGGGGGGGGATAATTCACATCTCCAACAGGATAGTTTCAGATTCAAATCAGGCAAGGATATTCTACCTCTTACAAACAGTAAATTACACGTCCGTGAGAGAAATGGTAAAGGGAAGGTGGATCCCATGTCCTTTGTGGAGTGTGTTGGTATAAAATGATATTCATGGAAAAGAGGAGATGCCAGTTACTCCTCTTAAACTTCATGCCTCTCCCTCTCTTTTTGAGACAGTTTCGCTCTCCAATGATGAGCAGGTTCAGCTAGAACAGAGGCAGCATCATTATAGCTCACAGCAACCTCAAACTCCTTGGCTTGAGTGATCCTCCTGCCTCTGCCTCCTGAGTCGCTGGGCTTGCAGGTGTGGGCTTCCTGGCCTGGCTAATTTTTCTATTTTTAGTAGAGACAGGGGTCTCACTTTTGCTCGGGCTGGTCTCTAACTCTGGACCTCAAGCAATCCTTCCACCTTGGCCTCTCTAGAATGCTAGGATTATAGGTGTGAGCCACTGCACCGACCATCATTTCTGAAATTTCTTTCTTCAGTTATTCCACTTGTGTAGTGTCCTGAGACTTGAAGCTTCTGGTTATGGCATGTGGATGACAGTCATTAAAAGGCAGAGGGGAGGCGGCCACTGAGGCCAACTCTCTCTCTTTTTATCACATTTAATGCCTGAGACTTGTGACATTTCCCGATTCACTGTGGCTTCTGATAACTGGTAGGTGTGTCAGTAATACATGGGCATGTCATCGTGTAGCGTGTGCACCAGTGAGTCATCGTCTTAGCAGGACAGCTCTGCAGGGAAGGTGCTATGTCTTGCCAAACCCAATTAAGGAAACCAGCCCAGGTTCTTCTTAGGAGCCAGGCAGCGATTTTGTAAGCTCTGCTCCTGTAAGCACTGTGGGAATAGCTATGGGAAGGGTGGTTACCTCTGTCCTTAGTCACCAGAGTTGCTTCCCTCAATTTCCAAATCACAGAAAGTTGCAAACCTCTCAAAGGACTTTTAGGTTCCCTGGGCAAAGGCGAGAAGGGTGATTCCCACGGGTGTCAAAGAGACACCATTACAGGTAGGAACCAGAGTCCCGTGAAATGTGCTTGGTGAAGAGCAGATGGGGATTACTGAGCCAGACTCAGACCTGATGAGTTTTGGGAAGTATGAAGTGTTAAATAAAGCTTCTAAGTTCCCTTGACTTGCCTTTCTGTAGAGGAAGGAGCCGTTTTTGTAAAGGCATCTTCGAGTGGAGGGAAACGTGTTTTTATGGTTCAGTCAGTGTGTGCCTCTTTCTAGAAAGGGCTTTCCGCCAGTGCTTAATGTAGAAAAAGTTCTACTAAAACTGGGAAAATCTGTATGAGCCAAAGAAGGTCCTGTCCAGTCCTCCAGAAGCTGGTGTAATTTCTTCTAGATAGGTTTCCAATTTACTACTTGTCTAATTTCTTTGGGGTTACGCAGTCCCTTTAAAGACATGTTTGTGAGACATCTCTGCCAGCCGCTCTCCCCACCTCCCCAGCATGTCAGCTTTAGAACTCTAGATAGTGGACTCATGTAAAGTATATGTTAGATGGTGTCAGTTTTCCAAACTCGTACACTAAATTTAAAGGTTGAAAAACTTCACAAAAACTCTTCCACAAGGAGAAGTTAAAAATCCAAGCTAATTGCTAGGTCTGCCTTCCGTGGGGTTGGCAAAGGTGATGAATCAAACTGAAACCCTCCAGGCCTGGGTGGCTGGTTCACAGTCTGTTTACAGCCTCCAGATGCGGGGCTGGCTGTTGGTGTTCTTGTGTGGTTAAATTTGCAGAGAGGCCTTGCCCAATTGAGATGCTAGCAATCGGTTTTATTTTCAAATGTTTACCCCATTTTATTTGGGCAGAGGGCATAGCGAGAACCCGTATTAGGTTTGATATGAGGGAGCCCAGGGGGATCCTTGCGCTGAAGAAATAGCAGATACTGGGCAAGGCTAAGATGCTACTTCTGTTTAAGTTTGGGAACTGGACGACAGCCTGGGGACTGGGGCATTTCTTGACTTGTACTGGGTGTCTAACAAGAGAGGACATTTTTCCTACGACTGTGGTGCCAGCACTATGATTTCTGTGTTTTTTTCCCCCCGTTGCTGACTATAATTTGAGCTTGATGATGATCTTAGATCATCCAGCTCACATACGTGTTCTTTTGTGTGAATAAATTACTCCATTTTATAGTTTAAGGACCTTGCGGCCCAGAGAATTACATAGCTGAGATGTAGTGGCAGAACCCAGGCTAGAACCTAATTCTCTAGACACTCAGTTTAGACTGTTTCCGATTGTACTTTGTTCTCAACCTTGCCCTACATGGCCCCTTCCCCCAAAGCCATAAAAATTGCGGCCTGTGGGTCCCACTCACGAGCAGTAGGATGGCATGTTCTAGCCTTCTTCCTGTTCTGTTCAGTTCCAATGAATAAGTTTATTCACCATCTGTGAGAGGTACTAGACTCAGGGTTTGGGGGATCCAGTGCCAAGGAGTGTTTAGTTCAGCAGGGAAGAGAGATGTAACACCGGGTGTGAGCTGATGCATTCAGCGAGGATGTATTTACAGGTCGAGGAGCTGTCCAGAGGAGCACACAGTGAAGTGTGTGTGTGTGTGTGTGTGTTTGAGACAGATGCTTGAAGATACCAGTTAGATGGAGAACTTCAAGGTGAAGAGTTTTAGGAAACTAATAAGACTCAGCCATTGGAATACCAGGGATGAAGTTGGCATACTGGCAACTTGTAGAAATCATTAGGTTGCATTCACATCATCAGTCTCTCCAGCCTGTTTGAAAATGGAAAGAGGTTGTTGAAAGTCCATCAGTGAACCTCTCTGTTCTCTTTCAGGTTAAAGAACGTTACATGTCTTTCAGGGTGGTGGCAGGTGCAGTGGTGTGGGGGTTGTGGCCAGGGTGGACTGTCAGGGGCTGGAGGCTCTGTGGCTTAGGTGTGATCAAGTTGGAAGGCTCAGGAAGAATGCCTTGGTCAGATTCAGAGATCTAAGGCAGCAGGCCCTGTCTGGAGCCTTCCTGCCCGTTGTCCGAGCTGCCGTTGGGGTGACGGCGTGGATGTGGCTTTGCATGTTCAGCTTCTGGAACCAGACACCACTGCCTTTCAGTTTTCAGGGCCTTGGAGGAAGCAGATAATGAATGAGAGGAAACAGCTGCTTCTAACGTGGCAGGCAGAAACGCATCCTCATGGAGCAGTTTGGTGATCACGAGAATATTAGTGGAAAATCCTTTCTGATTAAACATTCGGGAGCTGTGGAATGCGATTTGTTTTCATATATTCACCCCTCTTCCCATTGCCTTTCTGCTCCCCGCAGGTTTTATTTTCATTTGTCAAATAATACAGAAATGCTTTCATGTGAAAAATTTAAATACGATAACTCTAGAAAGGTTGGAAAAGAGAGTCCCCTCCTCACTAACCCCTTCTCCTTTCCTGGACGTGGGTGTCAGGGCCTTCCTGAACCTTTGCTAGACATTTGCATGCGTGCTTACAGGAAGGTGTTGGGGACCACCTGCGTCAGTAGGGGTGGACGGTGGATTTAGGGTATTTGTGGCAGTCTGGCTTGCACCTGGTTACATATCTTGGGCCATTCTGACAAGGGAAAGCTGATCTCTTGCCCTGAGAGTTTTATTACTATGATACCTTGTACTTAGAATGAATATTCAATCTTTTTAATCCTAGGATCATACTATTGAAGTGAGAGTATGGGACTTGAATTTTTCTCCAGTGCTTGTCTTGTAATTTTACAAAGCCTATTTAAGAGAAAGTATATGCCAGCTACCCATTTAAGAGCAGTTGTCCGATTTTTGACCCAAAAGGCAAAGTAATTTCTTTGAATTTTGGTGCTGAGACGTGGGACCCAGAAGACAGATCCTTGTTTTGTTACAGCCATGGGCTGATGACATCATGGGAAGCATTTGATGACAAATTGCTAAAATTGTATTGTACATTTGAACTTGCCACACCCCAGCAGACCTACTGGCTAGACTTGGCGTTTTGGTTACTCCCTGAAATGCACTAGCAATTGTCCCAGGAGCAGCAATTGCTGTTGGAATGCTGTCATCATGACCTCAGTGCATGTTGTTTAGACAGGCAGGGAAGGTGCCATCTTGGCTTGAGAATGTGCCAGCCACCTGCTGTCATTCATCTCCAGCGCTCTGAAGGTGCCCAGAACCTGGTCTCCAAGTCTTCTTTAAAAATAACAAAACACAGACGTGCATAAAAGCTGCAGCCTAGGAGGGGGATGCTTTAAGATGCCAGTTTAATGCTTCTCCTATCCACTTAGGAGGCACGGACTAATTTGATCACATAGAGAACAAGCAGGGAGACAGCTTTGTTTCCCTATGTCCATCCTGCTCGCGAGACTCTGCTGCACTCAGGAGGCACACTCTAGGACAAGGGGTTGGGGTCACTGTAGGGAGATGGCAGAGCCAGCCTGGCGCAGGGTGGGAAACACCGTGTTGAATATGACCTGGAACATTTAGCCCTCCTGAGCTTTGCTTTTCACATCTGCAAAATGAGCCTCATGGTCTCACACCACATAGTGGTTATGAGCATTAATGAGACACCAGAGTGAGTGCCCAGCTCACATTCTAGAGTACAGAAAGCCTCAGGAAAGGGACTTGTTATTTTAAAAGTTTTCTTTTATATTCCTTTATCATGACATGAGACAGCCCCAGCGCCAGACGTCTGGGGCTGGGCTCTCAACACTGTTTGCTGTGGCTAACTTTCCCTTGCTGACGGCCAGTTAGGAGTAAGTTTACTTCCCCCCAAATTACCCTTCTGGAATTGCAGGCACTCCTCCCCCACAATGACCGCTGCAGTACAGTAAACCCAGGATCTGGTCAAGGGCAGAACTGACCTGAACCACAGTATACAGGAGTCTGGGGGGCTGAGGGAAACCAACAGTGTATGGTTGCAGTAAGTTTCAAGTATAAAATCTCAAATTACTTTGGAACAAATTTTAAATGTTAAGGTCTCTACCCAGGTGCTTCCTCTTGAACAGAAAAAGTAAAATCCATGTAAAGGGATTTCCATGTTTTAAAAAGTCATTTTGAAGTATGTAAACAGAAACATCTCCCAAGCGGGCCAGCCATCGTTGGGTTCCGTGTGGTACATTCTCGGCGTGAATTGTAGTAGTGGGGGGCTCGATTTGGGTGGTGATCATTGTCAGCCCCTGGTTGACTCATGCATTCCTAACTGTCGCTGTGAGATCTGTGTTAATGTGAAATATGGAAACGATTTTTTCCCCTCCTCTTCTTTTGGGCTTGAGTTGGGACGCAGAGCAGCCGAGTTCCTTTTCTTTGTTATTTTTAGGGGGTCTTTGGGTTCAGGGCTCTGGTTTAGGCTTGAGCAGGGCCAGCTGGCGGCGTGGCTCCGGCTGGCCTTGGTGAGGTCTGGCTCACGTTTCTGCAGTGAGAACCTGACTCTGTCTGAATCCGGCCCGCTTGCTCAGAAACGGGAGCCTCTTTCTTCTCCAACTTTCATTTGCCCCACATTTTTGAAAACAGAATGGAAATTCAAATAAAAGGAATCTGCGCTGAAAGAAGAATGTTTTACTGGGATCTGTCTTCTTTCTGGGGACATACGGGTCTTGGCCTCTGCTCCTGTTTGGGGGACCCTCAGGACCTGGAGATGTAGGTTGGGGTGTTAAGAGGCCCAGGGTTTAGCTGCCGGAAAAGCAAAGCCAGAAAGAAGTGTGTGTTCCTCCCTCCCTTTGAAACAATGTATCCTCCAAAAAAGAAAGTTTTAATATGTAGGAGGATACAGGAAGTTTGTTTGTGAAAACAATCCCTAGCTATAAAGGAGAGTGTAAGTCGCTTTCATTGTGCCCAGCGGGCCATTCCCGTTACACCTTCAGCCGTCCTCTTGGTGTCTGGGCAGATAGAATTTCTTCTTTCTCAGAATGTTTTTCCAACCGCAGAGTTATAGCTGCTTCCCGTGCGGTGATACATGGCTAGGTGTCAAGATAATTTTATAGGGAAGACCCCGAAAGAACTTTTAAAACCTGCAGCTTTCAGAGGGAAAAGAAAAGAGTTATTTTTACAAAGGGAGTTTTAAACAAAAGAGCATTTATGAGTTTGTGCTTTCTTCCTGGACAGATCTTTTCAAAGATGGTATTGCAAAAAGGTGATACGCATTTTGTTTCATTAACTGAGTCCCTCAAGAGGCAGCAGCCTTGAAGGACCGGGTGCTACAGCTGAGTGTCACTTTGCTAGGGAGTCAGACATAGGAATCACCAGTACATAGTGTCGTGTGTTAGAAGGGAGACGTGCAGTGTCCTGCCGGGGAGGAAGCTGGTGTGTGCTTGGTGTCCAGAGAGGGCTTCCTAAGGGGTGGGACGCTTCAGAGGGGTCAGTGGCATTGCAGGTAGAGGATCAGGTGCAAATTCATGAAAGTGTGAAGCAGCGAGGGATGGTAGGTGAGAGATGCTAACTCCTGAGGCCGGAGTGCAGGATGCCACGGGAGGAGAGAAAGGAGTGGAGCTTGGCCAGCAAGCCTGCAGCCCGTGTTGAGAGGCCTGTGCCTGTCCCGTGGTCCAGTCATTTCCTTCAAGGCTGCATTCCCCTTCCTTGAGAGGCCCTCTTGGACTGTGACCCCACCACGTCCTCTGTCTGTTTTCGCCTTCTCCCCAGCACTGACCACCTGGCCTGTGCTGTGCTTGTGACCTGTCTTCCACCGTTGGGACATTCTTCTGTCAAAACTAGACTAGTGCCTGCGCTGAGTGATGTGAGCAAGTTTGGATTCATCTTTGGAGCGAATGGTTGGAGAACCAACAACGGGTCCAAATTGGAGTCACACGAGCGTGGTCTCGTGTTAGGAAGAGTGGTGAGGGTGACAGAAGAGCTGCTGTCAAGCTTTAGGCAGAGACGGAAGTGTCTGATTGAGGCTGTCCTTTGGGCCCCCTTGGGTGGGTCCAGGATTTGCCGACCTGGTTATTCCTCCATATCTAGTACTAGTAGTAGTCTATGAGTGGTATTTTTAAACTGTACTAAAAATTACAGAGAAGCTCGGAGAATTTTTTTTCCCCACTGTGCAAAACTAATAGCTTCCCAGGTATTTCAAAGAAGTCTTGATGTTATAAACATTTTTGATAGTTCAGTGATTGAAAAATGTTAAGGAATAGTCTTTCTTTGAAATACATTGAATGGGTTGAAATAAAGTAAGTTCTTCAGGTGAAAATGGGTCTTGTGAGGCTTTTAATTTGGCTTCAAGACAGCTCACTTCATAAGCTGGACCTTATAATGGTCTTGTTTGCAAAGTTAAAAAAGATAAAGTGTGTACTTCTTCTGAGAGAATTGATGTGATCTCTCCTTCTGTCTCCTGGTCTGGAAGGAATTAACTGTTCCCTATGTGTGAATTTTCCTGATAACTGAACCTCATCACTTTAGGACCTGGATAATTTTTATTTTCCCCTTTGATTTTGGATAGAAATTTTCCTAAAATAAAATTTTGAACATTTTGTGCTCACACAGTGCATTTAACAATTTCTTTTTCCCTTGTTTATGGAAGAAAGAATGAATTACTCGCAATTGCTGAAGGGTGTGATTCCTGACACTCGTGTGACTGCTGAGTGACCCCAGCGTGGTGCCACATTCTCTAAGCTACTCACCTTGTTTTTAGGTAGCTGACGCTCCTGGCAGCATGCCCACCTGGGCCCATTTCACATTTACCCAATTTGTATCTCTTGGAAGGCTGGAAAAGAAAATAACTTATTTGCTTTCAAAAATGGGAATAAATAGGCTTTGGGTTGAGGTTCTGAGAAGTCGGGTGTTAAGAGGATGTAGTTACTGCATTGTTTTTATATTTTTAACATATCAAAGAAAGACTCATATTTTTTGTCTAACATCAAACCATTCATATCTGAAAAGAAAAAGACTGGGGTATCATTACTTCTGCTGCTGATGGTGTTGAGTTTGCAGAGTAAAAAGAAAATCTCCCCAAGCCAGCTTCTTTTTTTTTTAATTTCTGATCAATATGATGTTACAAATGATGAGGTTATAATGTTTGCGTCTGTTAGGTAAAGCCCCTGTTGTAGTTGTGCTCCTCTCCCAGGGGGGTGCTATGTACCCTTACATTGTGCCCATTACGTGAGAGCACACCCATCCCCCCTCTCCCCCCTCCAACTTGAATTAAGTTGAGTTTTTCTTCTGTGTAGGCGTGTGTTAGTTTGTCTACTGGCTGCATGTTCATATTCAGTACATTGGATACGTGCTTTTCCATTCTTGGACTTTACTAAGAGGACTGTTCTCCAGCTCCATCCAGGCCGCTTTATTCTTACTTTTGCCTAGAGGGCTCTTCTTACCCTCTGGTTCAGAGGTGTGCAAGGTGAAGTCCGCAGGTGTTCCTGTGCTGTAAGCGGTCTTTTGAAAATTATCTGTGACAATGATGATGATTTGTTGGTCTTCTACCCCACATAAAAGCACTGTAAACAACATAAGGAAATGACTTCTTTCTAGAAAGTTAAATTCTAGTTTGGAAGAGGAAGGAGTGGAGGAGAGATTACTGTCGTATCCGGCATGCATCAGGGGCGGCAGGGCAGCCCAGCCCAAGGATGTCCACGGGTGAACAAGAGTCTTCCCCAGAAGGCTGACGTCTGACTGCAGACTGACTTGGATGGAGCTGAGAGGAAGGAAGAGGCCTCAGAGAAAGGCACATCAGCAGAATCAGGCCTGTCCATCAGCAGGGTGGCACCTGGTGTCCTGGCCAGATCGCCATGCCTGAGTGGAGGCTGGTCTGTACATGCTGGGTGGGCAGAGGCTGCAGGAGTCGGGGGAGGTGACCACATCCACTTGGAGAGGGTGGCTTGCAAACTTCATGGATGGGGGAGATTTATCGCTGGATCTTGTCTAAGGAGTGCAGTGCTGGTTTGGAGAAGGGAAAGGAGGGCTGGCTAAGAGGAGAGTGGTGGCCAGGAGCAGTGGGGTAGAAAGGGCCAGGCGTGCTGTAACTCTTGAGTGCTGCTTCTCGGGAGAGTTTGTGCCGTCCCAGGCTTCTCTGTCTGAGTCTCCCAGGGGAGACAGTGGGTTCTGGAGTTGCATAAAGCTGGACCTCAAGACCAGTACTACTGCTTTCTAACTCTGTCCTCTCCGTCAATTTCCTCCTGTGTGAGAGGGATATAGTAAGGCTGATCCTGTGGACTCTTCAGAAGAATAAACGAGGCTGATTAATCAACTACTGTGTAAACATTGTAAATGGTCTGTAAATGGCAATTTCCTTGGCCAGCCCTTCCTCAGGGCCCTCTCTGGAGCCTTCTGAGGCCCACAGCCCTGCCTGCTTTTGGAGTCAGCTCCGCAGGCCGAGAGGAGACACATTACTTCATCCTCTCCCTGCACTTCCCCCCGCCCTGTAATGTGGCCGTGTTCTGTCTGGTGTGGAGTTTGAATAACTCAGCTGTCTGGAAGATACACCAGAAGAAAAGGGGGCTTCTGTTGTGGGGGAGTCCCTGGATTGAGGGCAGTCCACAGGAAACACTGAGGCTTGTAGCATTGAGTAAATTGCTCAAAGTTGCTCAGCTAATAAACGATCAAACAGGCCCCAGCATCTAGTTCTTCTTGCATCGCAGAGGTTAGACTAGTGCCAGAGAGCATGTGAAAGGTGAAATAATAGGCCTGAAAGAATGGACAGCAGCCCTGCACCCTGCTGCCTTTTTGAAAGGTCCTCTCAGTGGCAGATCTAAACATGCCCAGGCCTTATCAGCCTTACACAATGAATAACATGTTGACATCCTCTGAACTCATCCATTCAACAAATAATTCTTGAATGGCTTCTCTGTCCCAGGAACTGTCTTAGCTGTTGGGGATAGTATGGTGACCAGAATGTGGCTGGTGTTTGAGGTCTTGGGAAGTGACACCAGCCATGCAGGTAGGAGATGATCCATATAGTGATAAGTGCTGTGAGGGGCAAGGAAAGGGGAGGGCCAAGGAAATATTTCCAGTGAAAAGGATGTCAGCGTTGAGATCTACAGCTGAGTAGTACCCAGGTAAAGATGCAGTAGAATCCCTTCAAATTTAATAATCACTCTTTCTCTTTTAATGTAATATACTATTTAATATTTTATTAAGCTTGGATGGTGACAGATGATAATTAGTCTTAAAATCTGGAGGCATCCAAATATGCTGTCCCTGGCTGTTTTTATCTAAGTCATGTATAAACAGTACGTTTGCCGGACTAGGTGCGGAGGTGAGTCGTATGTAAGCCAGTGCATTGTGTCTGCCTTGCATTCGGGGCCAGTTCTGTCAGTAAAGCCCATACAGGCACTTTGTCACACTCTGGGTGGTTGTCTGGGCTTGCCTGTCCAGGGCAGGTGTTCTTTATTTTAATTTATATTACGTATATTTGCCCTGAAAGTTGTTTTTGTTGAAACTTGAAAATCCAGGTGCCTGCAGGATGGGCAGACTTATTGGAAATTTGCTGAACAAAGTTTGTTAACAGCCAAGTGTAGTGGGCTGCATAGAGAGCTGTCCATCAAAACCTCCAGTGCAGTTAATCAGTATGGTACTCATTTTCATTTGTTTTGTTTTGTTTTACTTTTTTGTCTTTTTTTGACACAGTGTCTCACTCTGTTGCCCCAGCTAGAGTACTTTGGCATCATGATAGCTCACAGCAGCCCTGAACTTCTAGGCTCAGGCCATCCACCTGCCTCAGCCTCCTGAGTAGCTGGGACTATAGGTGCCCACCACCAGGCCTGCTAATTTTTCCATTTTTAGCAGAGATGGGGTCTTGCTCTTCCTCAGGCTGGTCTCTAACTCCCAGGCTTAAGTGATCCTCCTGCCTTGACCTTCCAAAATGCTGAGATTACAGGAGCGAGCTGTCATCCCCAGCCTTTGGAACTCATTTTCTGACCTTGTCCGTCACAATTGGTATTTCCTGAAACACGATGGCGGGGTTTCCCAGCGTGAGGAGCCTGTGATGGTGGCGAAATAACATCAGAAGGACCGTGGATGTGGCAGTGACTCACGGCCTCACTCAGTATTAGCGCCTTTCTGTTCAGTCTGTCTGATGAGACCCGAGAAGAATGGGTTTGTGGCTACCATCCTTCAGCACCTGTCATCTGTGAATTTTCTTTTTAACATGAAGAAGTGGGGGAGACAACTGCGTGTAGCTAACTTCCCTTTCTTCCTGTGATATTAATGATACCTCTGTTTATGGAATAGCATGAATTCGTAGCAGTGACTTAAGATTCCTTAAAATTTTAATTTATTTTTAATAACTAAGGAAATAGTAGTAGAAATGATACTCCAATTTGGCAAAATCATGATAGTGCTTGAGTGACTGAAGCTGGGGAGCACTGCCTGGGCGTAATGTGGATTCTTTTTCCTCTGGCTCTCGGGTATTTAATCCTTGTTTCTGAGGACCTGTTTAAAATTTAGATTTTAAAATCTGATAACACAATACTATATTTACTACTTCACACCCACTAGTTTGGCTGTAATAAAAAAGATGGCCAATAGTGAATGTTGGCGAATTTGTGGAGAAATTGGAACCTTCCTAAGTTGCTGGCAGGAGTGTGACATGGTACAGGTCTTTTGGAAAATGATTTGGCACTTTCTTAACAAGTAAAATAGAGTGACCACCTGACCCAGTAATTCCTTTGCTAGGTAAATACCCAAGAGAATTGAAAACATATATTCTCATAATAACTGGTACATGAATGATCATAGCACTATTTCATAATACCTGAAAGGTAAAAACAACCCAAGTGCCTATCAAAGTGTTTTTAACGTTTTCTGTGTCACAGCACACTTGAAGCTATAGTTAAACTTCTATGGCTCACTTATGTTGACCAAAAAAGAGAGAGAGAGAAACAAGAATATACCTACTGTGCTTTGAACCACTTTCAAAAATAATAATTTAATAAATGATCTTTAAAAATTTTTGTGGCACAAGCAACATCCTTTCACAGCACACCAGTGTGTCACAGCACCCAGGTTGAAAATCACTGGCCTATCAGCTGATTTAATGGATAGAAAACGTGGTCGTCTATACAGTGGAAGATTAGCCACGGAAGGATGTGCTGCAATGTGGGTGAACCGTGAACATACTGCAGGTGAAAAAGCCACATCCCTAGGGGTCTATGTATATGAAATGTTCAGAAATGTTCATGTAAGGATGCAGGAAAAGGAATAAGGAATGACAGCTAATGGGTGTTTCTTTTGGGGAGTGATGGAAATGTTGTCCAATTATAGTTAATCTTCCAACAACGTGGGTTTGAACTTTGTGGGTCCATATGATTAATTTTTGTCAATAAACGTGTTGGAAAGTTTTGGGAGGATTTGTGACAATTTGGCAAAACTCAAATGACGAACCCTGCAGTCTGGAATATTGAAAAAAAATGTGGTGCAAGGTGGTTAAAGATGGGAAAGTTCACTCTTGCCAGCTTAACTCACTCATTAAAGGATTTATTGTAATGAACCTTTTCATCGATGCCACTGAAAGTATCAATTCAAATTGTCTTTAGGAAGCACCGACTGACACATTTCCTCTCGTTAGTTTAAACCTGAGAAACTGAAGTTTAGGAAGAGCTGACAGAGCTGTCCCCAGGCACACAGGAGATTCAGATGTCCCGCTGGCCTTTGATCCGGTTCCCTGACTCTGCGTCCACTCTGTTCTCATTTTTCCACCATGCCCCCCTGTTGTCTTGGTATATGTGGGTGTGTTCATTCTTCATTCATTCAGTGGTTACTTACTGAGTACCTCTTATGAGCAAGAATCTATTCTAGAAACTGGAGATACTGCTGATAACAGGACAAGATCCCTGACTGTGGTAGACACTTTGGAGGGAGGTGACATACAGGAAGCCATCAGACTAAAAAACCAGGTAATTTCTAAAAGTGATGTCTTCAGGAGAAAAAATTTTAAAAGGCGGTCTGATAGAAATGACCATGATACATGGGAGGACTTTTTTTGGTTGGAAGGTCATGGAGTGTGTGTATAAAATATGCATGTACAGGATTTATAGCAGGTTTAAGGAATGATCTTTAAAAATCATTAATAAATGGTATGTAAATAAATGGTATAAGATAAATTTAAAATAAAATACTTGCTTTTTTTTTTTGAGACAGGGTCTCACTATGTCACCCTCCATGCTGTGCCGTCATAGCTCACAGCAACCTCAAATTCTTGGGCTTAAGTGATTCTCTTGCCTCAGCCTTATAAGTAGCTGGGATTAACAGGTGCCCATCACCTGGCTGTTTTTTTTTTTTTTTTTTTTTTTTTGTGATTGTCATTGTTGTTTGGCAGGTCTGGGCTGGGTTTGAACCCGCCACCCTCGGTATACTCACTGAGCCACAGGCACTGCCCAAAACTTCCTTTTTCAATAGGAGTCTGCCACTTCAGATGTGTGTCTCTTCTATCAAGGCACAAGCCTTGTACAGAATCACTTCAGGGGGTTACTTCTTAGCAATATGATCTATGCCTTTTGCTTGGGTGACTAAGCAGTTGTGATGACCGTGCACAGAGGATGGTGTCTGCAGTTGTTGACCCTCTTCAGGA
Organism: Otolemur garnettii; assembly: GCF_000181295.1. NCBI lineage: Eukaryota > Metazoa > Chordata > Mammalia > Primates > Galagidae > Otolemur > Otolemur garnettii. Next base: position 2,514,124 of record NW_003852521.1, read on the forward strand.
CCACCTGTTGACTGCGTATATCATGGGACTTCCTCGAGGGAATGGTAAACCCTACACAGGCCAATGTTCCATAGGAGCATTCAGTTGACAGTGTTTTTCCTGGGTAAATACAGTAGGAACTTGGAAAGTTGACCATCCAAGGGACTGGAACAAACTGGTTAACACATGACGGTGGTCAACATAAGGAGCTGGGCCTACTGTACTGATATGTACATGCGGTGCATGTCTGGTCCATGAAAATTAGGTCAACGTAAGGAGGTGGGCAGTGCAGGGAGGTGGTCAACTAGGGAGGTTCTGCTGTGTATCTAAATAAATACCAGTTGGCTCAGGGGGAATGAACTCTTTAGGGGAAGATGTCATTTCTTTCTAGGACTCTCAAGCAGAAAACTTCTGTACTATTGGTAGGGCCAGGCCTCTTCAAAATAAGAAGCAGGAAATGAAGGATGGAGGGCTTTAGGCCAAGTATCTGTGAGTTCCGGGCGTGTTTGGGGAGGATGGGGTCGGTGGAGCCTTGGGAAAGGTTTCAGTCCTGTTGTTTCACTTAATAAGGACGGTCTTGGGAATGACTGTCGGGGTTACTTGGGGGCTCTAAATGGAAGCGGAGTAGCCATCTACCCTGTGTTTCCTCTTCCCAAAAGTCCCCCCTCTGCTGCCGCCCGCATGCCTCTGCTGTTTGTTTTCTCATTGCTTAACTCTTTTTCTTGGAGCTGATCTCCTACATTTTCTTCTCTATCTTAAAACACACACACACACACAAATAACAGTGGAGGAGAATAGCTCTGTAGGTCTTTCTTGGCTCACCCCATCCTCTTCCAAATTTTCTTTCAGAGGTTGCCCAATTGTGTCCTTCAGGGCCCAGCCTGGATCCTACACTCTGTGCAGTGAGCCCTCAAATTTTGCAGTATTTCCAAAATTTTGTATTGTTGTTCATGCTCGTGCATGTTTCTGTGGGGTAGGTGCTGCGCTTTCTTTTTGTTTACGCGTGAGACACAAGTCAGAACATGAGCTGAGCGAGCTGGCCTTGCCCTGTTGAGGAGGCCCTGAGGGTGCATGGGGAGGTGGTGACCTGTGCTGACAACCACTTGACATTTTCTCCTTGCTGTAGTATTGTCTGACTCTGCTTTTGTCTTTGAGATGCTGTTAATAATAGTGTTCAAAGAAACTTGAAGTGTACAGCCTCATATGCTATATTTTTATTGGATACCAGAAAGGAATGACTTACTTTTTTTGTATAAAGTTTTTGAAAGGCTCAGTAGGTAACACCTATAATCCTAGCGCTTTGGGAGGCCAAAGCAGGTGAATCACTTGAGGCCAGAAGTTCAAGATCAGCCTGAGCCATGTAGTGAGACTTGGTCTCTACAAAAAATAAAAAAAAAATTAGCTGAGCATGGTGGCCTATCCCTGCAGTTCCAGCTACTTCGGAGGCTGAAACAGGAACTTGAAGCCAGGAGTTTGAGGTTGCAGTGAGCTGTGATCGTGCCACTGCACTCTAGCCTGGGCACAGGGTGAGACTCTGTCTCTCCCCAGAAGTTTTTTTTTGGAAAAAATTGACTTGGGAACTATAGGTAGAGAGTTTGTGAATTCCATACTGTGAAATCCCTTAGAAACTGTCAATGTCATGTGGTTTGTCCCTACCCTTTCAGGTCACTCACCCCTGGCTTGAAGAGCAAGTTTTTGTTGCCACATTCAAGTGTGCAAGAGCTAGAAAAGAATTCTCTCCAGATTTCCTGGAAAAATGTAGAGTCCCCTCACCTGTATTTTACAGAGTTCTTTAGAAACTTGGGCTACCTAACTGATGCAAGCTGACTTTGGGGAATGTCTCTCCGTAAAAAGTATTTTCTTGTCTGACCCATCTGAGCGGGAAAGCCATCTGTATTTACATAGCCATTAAAATTTCTGATGGCAGTCAGAGACAGTAAGCTAAGTCAGCTTAAATGATGTGTATAATTTCCTGTTATGTAAAACTGTTCTTTCCTGAGATCAGCTAAAGGGATGTCTGTGAACATTCTGTATTGCAGGGGGCATCTGGCGGTAAGCAGTGGGGACCCTGGCGCCAGCCCCTGAGTGGGCAGGTCCCTCTGGGAGCCTCAGCGCCTCATCTCCAAGTGGGATGTTAGGCGGATTAAGTGTTTACATATTATTAAGTCTTTACAAAGCACCTGCCATGTACAAAATGACATTTAACTGTTTGCTGTTATTATACCTGTAATTTTATATTTTCGTTTTTCCCAGTTCTGTTCTTTTGACTGTAATACCAGAGGAAACTTGAGTACTTTTTAACCACAGTATTTAGTGTAAGATAGATCAACCCTATTGTATTTTGCATTAAAGACTTCAGAATTTTATTTAAGCCATCAATTTGCAGCTCTGAAGATGGAAACTAATTTTTTTTATTTGCCAAACACAGACCACTTGGAAGCTTTCCACCTGCACTCCCGGCTGTGATGTCACTCTTGAGAGGTGCTGGCTGCCAGGCTTTTTGGCTCTTTCCTGCCTTCGACCCTTTCTAGTTGCTTCTTAAATCCGTGATGAGTACTGTGTATTAGTGTCAAGGTTCCCTCAAGCAGAATTAATTGTTTTCTTTTGAGAAGCTTAGAAAGCTCCTTAGACATGGTCTTGTCTGTTCCCTCACCCTCCGTGGGAGGGACAGAAGAGGGGCATGGCTGCACGATGGGGCAGCAGTCCCAGGGAAATGGGTCTCTCTTGTCCTGACCGTCAGTCCCAGCTGAACCAACACGAGACCCAGCTTCTGTAAATCAGGTGCCTGTGTGCACAGCTGTATTTTGTTAAGCGTGATACGAAATGAGAAAGTAGAACAGTGCTTTGAAATTCTGTGCTTGTGTCATCTTTTAATGTATTAACCTCAAAAGAACTATTTTTTCATGTCAGCTAACTGTATACAAATGGTACCAATTACCTGCCCTATTGATGGCAACTGGCTTTGCTATTTGGGGACTTTCTGTTAACAGGGGTTTGGAATGAAGGTGGTGCCTTATTAATTTGAAGGTGGGAAGAGGGTAAGCCCTAAGGAGTACAGTCTTAGAGATAAAGGGCCAGTGGGACCTGAGGTCACCTTCTGAGCCCGTGCATGTCACACAGTGGCAGAGAGGCCCGGTAATTTGGATTTGCTTGAGGTCACCGAGTTTGTGAGAGTGAGAGCCACAGCCGGCCCTTCCCCTGCATGGTGAAGGGGACCATAAGGGGAGAGGATGCTTGAGGTTAATGTCACTTGAGTGGCCAAGGCCTGGGGCATTTTATGTTGGCCCTTATATATAGAAAAGCTGGGTTTTCTGGAGAACAAGGGAAAGGTTCTGTCAAGTCACTCTGGTAAGTAGAGCTAATGTCCATGAAACCACAATCATGGCAAACTTGCGGGAATTCTTCCCCTGCCCTGGTATCAGGCACAAAGGTTGGGCTCTTCTCTGACTTCTCATGGGAAGTGTCCACAGCCCTTGTCCTGGGGCTTGCATGATAAATATTTGGTGAGTGAGCGTATGAAGGAAAGATGAGAACCAGACAGGTTCACTCCGAATACTGACAGGTAGTTTATGCGGGGGGAGGGGGGGCTGGACAAACATATTGATTTATACTTCTCTGAACTGTGGTTTTTGACCTCAGCCAGACTTTTCCTTCTTTTTTCTCCTTTGTTCAACCAATATTTAAGTGGCTTCTTTGTGCCAGGCAGTGCCTGACGTGAGTCATGCAGACACGTGGGGTTAGGCCCCATGGCGCAGGGAGGCATGGGGACAGATGAGCATGTCGGTTCTCGGGGGGCTGGGGAGGCCCATGGGGAATAAGATGTGGGTGAGGACCAGGGACTGTCGGACTCCTCTGTAAGCTGCGGCTGACGGAGGCCTCTCTGCGGGTCTGCAGTTTGAGTTGGGACTGAGGTTAAGGAGGCAAGAACATTCTAAGTAGAAGGGATGTCGCGGGAAAGTCCACGATGTAGACAGAAGCTGGAGGTGCCTGACCAGCGTCCAGCATCATCATGGTTGGGAGAATGTGGCCTGAGAGGATGTTGGGGACTGCCACCGGCCTTTGCTGGCTGGGGACCGTCTCCCCAGTGCAGTGCGGATCCGACAGTGTTTCAAGCGAGGGAGGATGTTTAAGTTGTGTGTGAAGGCTTTAGGAACCTCGAGAACACTCCGCTGAGGGAGAGCAGCCAGTCTCAGTGGACCACAGGCTGTATGATTCTATTTATGAGAAATGTGCAGAATCTGTTCAGGGGAACAGGGAGGCAAGTCCACAGAGATGGAGAGTGGATCAGCGAGCGGTTGGTGGGGTTCAGGGGAAGTGGGTTGGGGAGCGACTGCTAATGGGGACAGGGTTTCACGGGGGGGGGAGGGGATGTGTTAAAAATGTTCTCCAATTGGTTGTGGTTAGGTGGCACAGCTGTCCCCAGGTTAGCAGCTGTTGCGACCTCTCCCCACCCTGTGTTGGGTGCCCCCCCCACTTGAGGAGCAGCTGTTAATGGCAGATTCTTGCCATCAAACCTAAAAATCTCCCTGGCCCACACCAGGGTCACACTCTTCTTTTATAATCCTGGGAAATCGCTTTCTGTCCTGACTCTGCCTTTTATTGGCTGTGACTTCAGGCCAGTTACTTAAAAGCTCCCTTAGCCCCAATTTATTTATTTATTTTAAGACTTTTTATTTTATTTTCACACATACTTAAATAATACCTGCTCTGTACCTGGCAGTGTTTGTAACCATGTTAAGAATATTGACTCATTTACACGTATTAACATGTTTAACCATCCAGCTAACCGTTACCGTGAGGAAGGTACTGAGACCCCCTCCACTTTGTAGATGAGGCCCAGAGAGGTTCAGTAATTTGCAGGTGATCACACAGCTGGGAGGCAACAGAGGTGAATCCAGGCCACCTGGCTGCAGAGGCCACACTGTTTCTCCCGGCCTGTAAACTGGGCTTATAGCTCTTTCTTACTTAGTTTCCAGTCCTTTGATGTTCAGTTACTTGAACAGTAACTATAAATTATCCCCTTTCCACAGTGCTCTGCATGGTGTCTGAAATGTAGTAAGTACTCAGCATTTAAAGGTCTGCAAATAAATGGACTCAGTTATTTTCCCCTCCACTTCTTCACTGACCACCACCGAGGCCGGCAGGGATTGGGTACCCAGTTGAGGTCTGGGTCCTGTCTTTTTACTGATGGTCTCTGAGCTGTGCTTCCTTCATCAGTAAAGTGGAGACAATATGTGATTATCTGGACAGCATCTTCCCTGGGGTCACTATACGGACCCATGAGCCCTCGTGTGTGCAGGTGCCCAGTAAGCCATGCAGTGCCCCGGTCAGTGCAGGGGCTTACGGTTGTATGTGGCCCAGCAGTTTGTACCATGCACTGTGAAATGATGTTGGCAGTGTAGGGAGACGGCTGGATGGACAGTTTTCCCGTGCAATTCCCGATACCTCAGGTGGAGAGGAGGTGATGGATGAATTGTGTGCTCACCTCCCTGCAGTGGAACTTCGCACCAGCCAGCACTGGCACCTAACCAACGGCTTCAGGCTTGCTGCCGTGGCCACACGGGGTTCATCTGCTGAGCTGGTTCTCTCCCGTACTATAAACTTAAACTCGCTGTGCATGCAGGGAACTCCGTAGTTAATTTTACCCTTGGTTCAGCACGAGCATGCCAGTGACAATAGCTGCGCCAGTGTTTGGTTTTTAGACCAAATCTAATTTATAGTTTGGCAAAACAAGCCTGGCTAGAGGGGGCAAAAAGTACAACTTACTGGGTAAAGTGCATTCCCTTCTTCTGTTTCACATGTGGCTCCTTCCTCACCCCCCACCCACTTTGGTCCAAGTATTACAAAATTGGATACAATGGTTTGGTTACTGAATTACAACAAACGACCTTGGAAAGTATTTATTTCTTTTATCCCTGGGTACTGTGGTATGCTGGATGTTCATCTCCAGAATTTTGTTTTTGTTTTTAGAATCTCTCATTTTGTATTTTTTAAAAAAACATCTGCTGGGAGATGAAGGTGTATGTGTGTACACTTGTGTACACACCCACACCCACACACTTTCACACATAGACGTCAACGTTGTATTTCTTCCCCGCCCTCACAATTATCTTTTGTTTGTCATACATTTGCGTCTGAGGTGGGAGCGAGGGACGAGGACTCGGAGCGGAACACTGAGGCTGCCGTTCCCTTCTGAATTCTGATGGTCTCTTTAGTGCAGTGTTTTTCAACTTTTATTTCACGGCACACGTGCATCTGTAGTTAGACTTCCAGGGCACACAAATTATGTTGGTTAAAAACAAGAGTAAAAAAAAGAATATACTTACTGTGCTTGGAACTGCTTTCAAAAATGATGTAATTAATGATCTTTAAAAATTTTCACGGGACACCTAAGGTCAGGCGTCCTCAAACTACGGCCTGCGGGCCACATGTGGCCTGCCAAGGACATTTATCCGGCCCGCTGTGTGTTTTTGCTGCCACTGCCTGTCCTGCTTAGCAGTTGACTCGTCCTGGGGCCCGCAGTCTGGCCTGAGGGACAGTGAACTGGCCCCCTGTTTAAAAAGTTTGCAGACCCCTGAAGGTCTTATGGCACACTGGCTGAAAAATCACGGCCGTAGCCCATTAGCTCTTCTGTGGACTTAGGATTAGCAGTTCTTTCTTAATGAAGTGCCCTTCTCTGTTCTGGGCACTTCTCCCTCCATGACCAGACTTTGCTCAGCAGCTTGGGGTTCTAGGAGGGGCAAGCTGGGTCCCTTTCACAGGGGGTGGCACAGGGTGGGCATGGGAGGCCTACAACTCAGAAGCCAGAGTTTCCTGGCTAACGGTTTCAGCTGGGATGTGTTATGTAACCCATTCAGAAGCCTCAGTCCATCTGGCTGTTGTTTTCTGGGTAACTTGAATCCTTGAGCTAAGGTAATCCTTCTGTTGTTTGCTTCCTTAAATTATCCTGGCATGGATATCTGCTAGTTCCAGGTTTTATTTATGTGATGTATCTTCTCCTGATGTAGGGAACCCCAAATCATGGTGGTTTCTTGGTTACATGTTCCGACGTCTTTGGAGTGACCGGGGTCAGAGAGGACATTGGTTACTAGCAGGAAAGTTGAGTTGGCTTGAGGAACAGGCCTGTGCTCTAGGACTGACCCGCCTTCCACTCCCGTGTTTGCCTTTTGTAAGAAATTTAAGCCACGGATTTGTTGCTACATTTTCAGTAGTTCTTCTGTGACACATAGACTAGCTTTGCCCAAATGGTTAAAAGTCCAAACTGCTATTTTGTCTTCAGCATTACAGGTTTTTCGGCTGGGTGCCCTACAAAGTGGTCCCTTGTCCTCACAATCATTTGCCCCGTTCCATCGACAAGCTGAACAGAGCCTTTTGGTTCTTAATTGGGCTTCCCAGGATTGGCCTTGGCTGGGTCTCTATTATGTGCTTGGATTTCACGTGGCCTCTGCTTCTAAGGGAGCAGCTCCAGCAATGGGCTTCATGTGTGCTCGCAGCTCTGCTCAGGTAGAAAGCTATCTCACAGACGTTTTTCTCAAGACCAAGTTCATTCATTTGCTGGTTATTTTTTTAGCTCTGCTGATGTTTGGGATTTAAGTTTCCAGGCTGTGTTTCCTTTTTCGTAAGGAAAGGTAACTTGTGCAGCCCAGACATCTGTGGAAGCATGAGACGCCCTGGAGGCTCCTAATCCAGCTTTCAGACATGCTGTTCAGCCCTAGTACCTTTTCTTCAAATTAAATTTAACCACAAGCCTGAAGAATGGCTGATAAAATCAGAGCTGCAATTAGTAGTGTGTGTGGGTGTCAGTTCTAATCGAAGCCAGCTAATCCCCAGATGAGGGGCCTAAGAACCAGAACTAAGTGGTTTAGCCAGTGTTACCCAGGTTGAATGAGGAGTAACAGCCCCAGGAAGAAATCGAGTTCATTAGACAGAAAGCAGATTAGCAGCTGCCAGGGCCAGGAGCTGTGGGGAGGAGCAGACAGCAGAGGGGCACAGGGAATGTTTCTAGGGTGATAGAAATGTATCCATCACAGTTGTGCTGTGGCTACATGACTGTATATATCTGTCAAAACTCATTGAATTACACATGAGAAATTAAATAATTTTATTGTGTATAAATTATTCCTCAAAAAAAAAAAAAAAAAACTGACCAAAAGAAAATACTAAAGTGGATGAAAAGTTGTAAGAGGTCTCTCCGAACACATGTGGGTCTTTCATTGGTCTGCAGGCCTTTTCTGTAAAGGGCCAGATAGTAAATATTTTAGGCTTCGTGGGCCATACAGTCTCTGTCAACTACTGAACTCTGCTGTCGTAGCACAAAGGCAGCCAGAGACAATATGTCAAACCAAGGAGTCATGGCCGCGTGCCAATAAAGCTTTACTTATGGAAACAGGCAGCAGCTGGATTTGGTCTGCAAGCTGTATTTGCCAACATGCGACTAAGACTTTTGTTCACTTTGGAGAAACTCAGTGAAATGGGCATTGCCTATGTCCTCACCAGGAGGATGAGTGGTGTAGGGTGGAGGGACTACAGGGGGGTTGGCAGGTGCTTGGGAAACAGTGCTGAGCTGATAGGCTGGGGCTTTGGCTTAGATGGCATGAGGGAGGATGAACGAGGAGGAGGAAGGGACTGATCGTGGAGCCTGCTCCTGATTGGCGTAGATACCTGGTCAAGAGTAAGTTCAGCAGGGACAGGGAACACGAGTGGGGGGACACAGTGAAGGGATGCTCAGCAGGGACTACTGACAGGACTTGAAGGCTGGTCTTTGAGAATGAAGACTGTGGAGGAGAAGAGGAAGATTCTGCATTTGAGGTGTAGACAACTCTGCAACCCCCAGGGGCACTGGCCAGAAGAAAGTCCACAGGAGGGCAGGAGGCTTGCTGACGAGTTCAGGTTCCCTGTGCTGAGTGTTAGACTAGAGAGCACACTTTGGCATCCGTCGTGGTAGAGACCTGCCGTCTGCAGACTTTCCATCACGCTCTTCTGGAAGTAAGTAATTTGTGAGCTCACACCATCGCCAAGTAGACAGTTATCTACAAGTGCCATACACATTCTACTATACTAGCATGTGTATTACAATATGTAACTAAATAAAGATAAAAAAGAACAAAACCAAAAAATACAATGTATAACATAAGAAATAGACATCTTCAAAAGATAGGGTAAAGATTTTTAAATATTTTGACAATCACAAGGCAGGTAATATATCTTCATTAACGTTAGGGGATGTGACACTGTATTTTAAGTAATTCTTGATGTAATCATCATTGATTAGAAATATGAATTGGACCTTTTTTTTGAGACAGAGTCTCACTCCATTGCCCAGTCTGAAATTCAGTGACGTCATCCTAGTTAGCCTCAAACTCCTGGGCTCAGGTGATCCTCCTATTTCAGCCTCCCAAGTAGCTGGGAATCTGGGTGTGTATGCCACCATACTGAGTTATTTTTTTCTGTTTTTGGTAGAGACGGGGTCTTGCTTTTGCTGAGGCTGGTCTCATACTCCTGACCTCAGGTGATCCTCCCGGCTTGGCCATCCAGAGTGCTAGCATTATAGGTGTGAGCCATGGCACCTGCCCTCAACTGTACCAGTTTTGATAGTTTAGGCTTACATATTATTTATTCCTCAGTGTGTAGTTTATATTGCAAGAATCTTTTTAGGACTTTGTCTATGTTATGAGATCTAGTCGAGTTAGTAGTAGATAATAAACTGCATTACAGTATAATAGACTGAAAGTGAGTTCTTTTGGGTTGTAGCCACCTTCCCGTTCTTGGTGTCGGGGGCATCTTTGGTGCCTTATCACGCATGGTACACAAGACGTCTGTCATAGTGAGAGTGCCAGGGTCAGCTGGATATTAGTAAAGGTCAGGCTCTCTTTTTTACATTTACATAGTAAAGCTCTTGTATTTTCTTCTCAGGTCTAGTAGAAAACTCTGTCCTTACTTCCCTGTAGGCCACTGGTTTAGACTTGGGTTAAGTCCTTGCTACTTAAAAAGACTTTTCAGAGAAGAAAACAGATGATTCAAGGATAAAAGTAGGTATTTCAAGCATTTAAGAGACAGCGGTAGGGGTGAATCAATGAAGGATCAGAGGAGAAATGGTTGCAGACGCGTCAGAAGAGCAGGAGGGAGGTGAGGGGGCAGGCGAGGGAGGAGAAGGTTGGAAATGCAGGAATCAGTGAGGACACATTTAGGGCCTCGAGAAAATGGGGGGGGGTGTTGGGTTTGAAAATGTAAAATGAGGGATTTGGAATGGGAGGAGAAAACTATCTTAATTTGCCCTGGAATATGTAGAAGAGTTCATGTGAGTAGAGGAAGAACCCCAGTGTCCGAAAGTCTTGGGCTAGGTGGGGTAGAGGGTGTAGGGGACTCAAGTCAAGCAGTGCAGGTAGGACATAGATGGTTTGACCAAGTGGAGACAGGCTTTAGGCTGTGCTTAGTGCCCGGCTGTCCTCAGGCGTCCACTGGGCTGCCGCGGCACTTCTGTTTGTGATTTAGGAAGATGGAGTAAAGGTGTGATGGTTAGATTATGGAATCACAGCTTAGTCCCATAGGTTCTTTGCTACTTAAAGCAATGAGGAGGGGGCAGGAAGGCCAAATAGAGGCAGCTTTCACCGGAAGCTCCTGTCCTGAAGGAGAAAAGTCGGACTGCAGTGAACTTGGAGAAGTCAAAGTTGGGGAGTTGAACACAAGGAGAAGTCAACAAGGTGCACATTTCCTTAAAGCAGTAACCACAGTGCCCAAACATAGAGGGAAAGAGAGTGGAGAGTGAGCTCTGCCTGCTGTAGTCCCCCGAGCTGTGAGCAGAAGTGGACCCTCGGCCGGGGAAGGGAGGTCCGTGGCTGCAGCTTCTACCTTTGAAGCCAACACCGAGTATTCTGACGGGTGAGATGAGGAGGTTGTTCCGACAGCCTACAGGCTTCTGAGGAAATTGGGTCATTTCATGTCCAGAGGGAGGAGCCTCCATCAGAGGTCAAGGCTACCTCTGACAGGTGGCCCTTGGGCCTCCCCTGCTCCCTTTCCCAGAAATTCTGCTTAGGGTTCTTTTTGTTTGTCTTTGAGACAGTCTCAGTCAGTCTAGAGTGCAGTGGCACAGTCATAGCTCACTGTTGCCTCAGACTCTTTGGGCTCAAGTGATCCTCCTACCTCCACCTTCTGAGTAGCTGGGAGTACAGGTGTGTGCCATCATGTGGCTTTTTCTTTTTTTAAGAGACAGGGTCTTGCTGTGTTGTCCAGGCTGGTCTTAAACTGCTAGGCTTAAAAGATCCTCCCACTTTACCTCCCCAAAACACTGAGATTACTGGTGTGAGCTACACCCAGTTTGCTTAGAGTTTTAACTTGGTGGGAAAGTCAGTTGATCAGGTGCCCGTTCAACCAGGCAATAAGAATTCATCAATTCTGCAAGTTACCTCTGTGTTTCAAACATGGTATGATTGCCTCAACTTAAATTGCTGTATGTAAATCAGCTTTACCAGACAGTTTTTAAGTTAAGCTCTACGGACATCAACAAAACAGGAGTGGCAAAAGAAAGGCACTTGAAAATGGTAGAACTGAGTGGCTCGTCTCATGAAAGGGCATGTAGAGGTTCTCCCAGTCCACCACCTTTCTGAATTTTGGCCTGTTCTGAAACCAGGCTCCTCATCACATTATGCTCACATGGAAACCAAAGGTAGAGGTTCTCCCAGTGCACCACCTTTCTGAATTTTGGCCTGCTCTGAAACCAGGCTCCTCATCACATGCTTGCATGGAAACCAAACGTAGAGGTTCTCCCAGTCCACCACCTTTCTGAATTTTGGCCTGCTCTGAAACCAGGCTCCTCATCACATGCTCGCATGGAAACCAAACGTAGAGATTCTCCCAGTCCACCACCATTCTGAATTTTGGCCTGCTCTGAAACCAGGCTCCTCATCACATGCTCGCATGGAAACCAAATATGGTGGAACCTCCACAGTTGAGCATCTCCCGCATTGACCACCTCCTTAAGTTGACCTAATTTTCAGAGACTGGACGTGCACCTGTGTACGTGTCAGCACAGCAGGCCCAGTTCCTTGTGCTGACCACCTCTGTGTGTTGACCAGTTTGTTACAGCCCCTTGGGTGGTCAACTTACAGAGGTTCTGCTGAATATCAAGCTTCAGTGTGAAAGCTGACTTTATATTTTTAGCAACCCTTCATGTCTGGAGGGAGCTCTGACCTACTGTGTGGGTGTCAGTGAGTTGAGGAAGCTGAAGAGCTTTGATGTCAAGTCTTTATCATTTAGTATTTTTCAAAGTGTTGGGAATTCTGAGACTATCATGATTAGGTGTAAATGTCCCACCTAAGACTTCTTTCTTCTGGTTCACATAATAAAACGCTGACCTGCTCCTCTGCCCTCATCCCCTGTGTGTTGCAGGTCTGTCCGTGTAGAGGGCCTACCCTGTGCTGGCTGGTGGAAGTTAGGTGCATTTGTTGGTGCAACTTCCATAAAGTTGGTGGAAGTTAGGTGCGTTTGTTGGTACATCCTTTGCATTCTCTGCAAAGAACACAGTCCACTCAAATCCTGTTGGAGCATGTCTTCCGCATCCTCTGTCACTTGTGACTCTTACAAGTCTTGAGTGAGATGAGCCTGTGTAAGCATTATCTAAACTTACTTCTGAATCAAAGCATTTTTTTAAAAAAGCTCCCCAAACAGAAAACCCAACTGGTTAGAGCATGTTTTAATGGTAAGAGTAGTCGATGGGAGACTACTCAGGAGTGCTCGGACCTGAAGCATCACACCTTCTACGGATCGGGACCTGCCAAGTGGGGACCACAGCCACGGAGGGAGGGTCTGCGTGACACTGACACTCACCTCATGATGACTGCCTGCTTCCTGGGCCCCGTTAATGATCTGATTTTAGTCTTGGGCAGAGAATAGGAAGAGAAAAGCCCTAGATTTTTTGCACTGGGGCATTTACTGTCACTTCTCATCATCATGTACATAATCCTGTCCACATTTGCGGAAGATTAATTAATAAAAATGAATTCTTAGTATAATACAAGGCAAATATTTCATCGAAGAGTGACATTAAGAGGTTTGGAGTTTTCTTTAGTTTCTGATATTTCTCTTTATGTAGAAATGACTTCCTTTAATCTTGAAACATTGAAACTTGCTGCAAATACATGTAACCGATACAATAGTCTATAGTTTATCTTAGTTATCTTTGTATGTGAAAATAAAAGCAGGTGGCTTTTGTGCATTGGTGTGACATTAATATACATGGGGCTCTTTCTTCTTGCATCCATTTGTCTATTCTACAAATATTTATTGAGCACCAGCAATATTTTGTCTATATCCAGGTAGAGTAAGCAGTGAACATATATTCTGATGGCAATCATGAAGTATTTTTTGGTGAAACTAATGATTATTGGCCCCAAAACTTGGGAACACTTTCTGGGGAAGGTAATAACATGGGCTGTTGAGATTTTCTCTCTGATTAACTCTGTTCCAGAGGGGGCCACCTAAACATTTGGGAGTCTCTGTGACTCTTTAGCAACTTTTATTCCGAACACTTGGAAAGTCGAGGACCTAAGTTGGCCCTTGCTTGGGAGGATTGCCTGAGGCCAAGTTTGAGTCCAGCCTGGGCAACATAGCCAGACTCCATGTCAGGAAAGAAAAAGAAAATAAAATTGAGGACGTGAATAAATCATGTTTTCTGTTTAACAAAATTCATGGAGTATTATGTGCGCCGTGGTGTTTTAAGCTCTTCATAAATATTAACATCTTAATTTCATTCCATCCTTTGTAGTGGGCAGTAGGAGCCTTCTCATTTTCCAAAGGAGGGAACTGAATAACTTGCCCCAGGTTAGCCAATTAGTAAGGACTCAAAGCTCTCACCACTGCCCTGTCACTTTCTCCATCTGAGGGGGGTGATTGGGTTTTCCTTCCTTGCCTTGGCCTTTCTTTGAAAGCTTAAGATTATTATCTACAGCCGGGTTTAGCGTCGCTACAGGAAGTGGGGGGCCCCTGGCATGTGGCGCCCACTCTGTGAGATCCTCGTAATTCTTTCACATTTCATTATGCATTCTGTTTAAGCTGTGTAAGTGGAATGTGTTTAATTTTACTTAATTATGTGTTTCTCTTGGTCCTGCTAGACAGTCTGTAAATTCCTTGAAGCAAGAAACTGGAAAATAGATACGTTGGACAAATAAGTAATAGAGTATGGTTTGTTGCAAATTCTAAAGCTATTAGATCTGTTCACTCAGAATGGAGGGTCCCCCCTCCTCTGTAGGACTGCGTAATAGTTTAATTTAGCTGTTTATGAATGTTTAATTGTGTCCTAAACAATAGGACAATTGAACAATAGGTCAGAATGCATTGGTGGAGTAATAAAGCCCTGGGGGCGATACTATTTAAAACCCAGCATGTCCAGTGTATGGGCACCTCGGCACGAATGTCTTTCAGCCGCAATACATTTTGTTCTTACCTAGGTAGCAATTGGATGTTTCTATGTAATAATTCTCCTACATCTCGGGGAACTTCTGATTATTTGAGGATACAGTGCTTCCATCCCCCCGAATCCTCAGGAGGTTTGGGTCTGTTTCAGGGAAATGCTCTTCTGTATTCTCAATTCTCATCCCCCCTCATTTGCTGCCAGGACCCTGTCTAGAACCTGCCCCATCCCGACCATTTCAACCTTTGTTCCCGGGCCCCAAATAGTTCCTTAATGTTCTAACGCTGCTTCTGAAGTCCTGTTACTTTGGCAAATTAGAAGAGAAATAATCTGGCCTCATCTTTGTTTCTTCTTATCATCCTGGATGATGTTTGACGCACGTCCATTGCGTATGTCACCCTCACTTTGATTTTAGCGGGCTGATTTATTCTGCACATGAAGTGCACCTGAGTCTTTCAGGTTTATGCTTGCAGTTTGAGCAGGGAGCTTGCTTAGCACAGTAAACATCAGCCTCGTTTATTTTGTTTAAGGAAGAGTTTATCACATGTAGACGAATAAGAAATAAAATGTTACTATGTTTATAGTGGTTTGCCAGGGCTGCCGTAATAAAGGATCGCAGACTGGGGGGCTGACACAACACCGATTTATTTTACCACGATTTTGGAGGCTGGACGTGTGAGATCAAGGTGCCAGCAGGGTTGGTTTCTTCCGCAGCCTCCGTCCTTGGCTGTCGATGGCTGTGTTGTCTCTGGGTTTTCACATGGCTGTCCCTGCGTGTGTATCTGTGTCTCCATCTCCTCTCTGATGAGGACACGAGTTATGGATTGATAACTCAGTCTGTGGATTGACAACTCAATCCATGGATTGACACCACCACTCAAATGGTATCATTTTAACTTGATCACTTCTTTAAAAACCCTCTCTTGAAATGTGTTCTGAGGTTAGAACTTCAACATGTGAATTCTGGAAGGACACAGTTTGCCCGTATGTTTTTTCCCCCTTTGTTTTGAGATAGGGTATCACTCTTGCTTCCCCGACTGGAGTGCAGTGGTGTGATCATAGGTCACTACAACTTCAAACTCCTGGGTTGAAGTGAGTCTCCTGCCTCAGCCTCCTGAGGAGCTGGGACTTTAGGCATGTGCCACCGTGTTCAACTTTAAAATAATTTTTGTGGACACAGGGGTTTTGCCATGTTGCCCAGGCTGGTTTCTTGAACTCCTGGCCTCAAGCAGTCCTCCTGCCTCAGCCTCCCAAAGTGCTGGGATTACAGGCATGAGCCACCCATCTAGCCTGGAATGGGGTTTACATATATAACACAGTTTTCTTAAACTTTTGTGAAAAAATTAAGATAAAAATTCTTTTGGAAACTTAAGATGGACTAGGGAAGATATAGCATTCTGAAAGAAAGAGAAATGTAGGCTCTCGTGGTAATCTGGCTTAGAACTGGCTACGGGTAAATTTTAGTACTGATTTAGGGTAAATTTTACCATAATTCATCTTTTGTCTGTACTTTGCCAATATTTTGTAGTCAGGGAAATCTGAAGTTCCTTTTAAGTGTCTCTAAGATTCTGTGATTCTATTTTAATAACTATTTTATAATTTGACCTGACTGCTGATTTTAGGAAGATGTCTGGAGAAAAATTTTTATAATCCTGTATTATAATCTCCTATTTACCAAATGGAACCTACAAGAATGCAGCTTGATTTGAATCCAAGCTCTTTTCTTCTGAATCAAGCTGAAGAAAATGACTTAAAAATCTTTCCCTTGACATCTTACCAGCTGCGTGGTCTGGGACAGTTACATACTAGCTATGTAATCATGTACCCTCCATGAGACTTAGTTTCATTACCTATAAAGTGGGAACAGAATGGTTTACAGACTGTCCTCCAGTCTTCACCCTGGTCCCTGTTGCCTGCTGCAGAAAGTCGTGACCCCTGCTGACCTGCCTGGCTTTCACTGCTGGCCAGACTCACATGCCACAGAGGTCACTTGTGGCTGGAGGCTGTCAGAGGAGGAGCTGGGTTTAGATCCATGTCCCCAATCTCTCTTGCTGGGTGACAGAAACCCCTCTGCTAGACAGATGTCATTTCAGGGGATGGATTGGCTCCAAGTGGTTGCCATCGGAAATGACATTTTTTCTTCCTACTTCTTCCTGTATTTGATAACCTCACATGGTTATCAGAAAACTGTTCTTCTGATATCTTATCAGGAGGCCAATGGTGAAAGTTTATGGAGAAGAGATATTTTAGCTTCACACATCAGTTTTTAAGATCCATGGACTTTAGCATTGCTAAAAATACATGTTGGACCTTGTGCCTACTTTTTTAGCCCAGCAAAATACCCACGTGACACCCCTTTTGCAGGGGTTAGGTAAATATTTGTGTGTGTGCAAATGTGTTTTTGCATTGCAGGGTGGGCAGCAGCAGGCCTTCCATAGACTTTTCTAGTTAAATGAAGTGTTTCCTTGTGTTGGGATCAAATTTATGTAGACCTAGTCTTTTAAACTAAGGTGACTTTTGTAGTTAGGCTTGAATAGCTGAGTTGATTGAGGGTGAAATTTTATATCAGTAAAACTATTAAAACAAGTTGATCAGAGAATTCCTTGTATAGAAATAAAGATTTGTAAGAAATTTTTCAAATACAAACCCCAAATACCAACAGTGGTACCAGAGAAAGGCAATGTTAAGTAGGTTAGCTTATGGAAATTTTTCCAGATGAAATACTGTGGCCAAAAATGTTTTAATACTCATATATAATGACTAAGTGGGTAATCTTTATTTCTCTCTATAATGATTTGTTCTTAGAAAACTGGTCAGAGTAATGATTGCCAGCATTCCCAAGGAAGGTTCTATTCTATGACTACCCTTTGGGAAGGAAGGAAGAGTTTTCAATCTTTTTGTGACCATACATCAAAGAAGATTTTGATTGGTTCTGCTTGAGTCACATGATCATAGCTAAACCCATGACTGGCTGTTGTATAGAGCTTTGTGAGCTGCCTGGTCATGAACCAATCACTGTAGCAAAGCAACTTGATTGGCAGGTCCCGTACCTGGGGTGGAAGGGGTGATTTCCCAAAGAAAGCACTGTTTGCATCTAGTACAGCTAACTAGCATTTTTCAGCCAGCTGGGGGTTAGTGTTGATTTCCTTAGTTTATGGGGAGTGAGAGATAACTATCATTGACTTGTGCTGGATTCATTTGAGAGTTTTTAGCTGGATGTTTAAAACCTGTTTGAGAGAAGTAGTTAAGCCAAAGGGGCCCATCAAGTGGAATATGCATTTTATAGGTAACCAAATAGTGGGAGCATGATGGATGAGTGATTGCTGAGATTGATTTCAGTGTGGGCAATTTTCTGGCTGAAGGAACAAAATGACAATAATGGCCTTTCTGGTTGCTTTCGGTAGGGTTAGATGACTGCCTGCAACAGTATGTCCACAAGTTTGAGCGAGAGAAGATCAATGGCGAGCAGCTGCTGCAGATTTCCCATCAGGATCTGGAGGAGCTGGGGGTCACACGGATCGGACACCAGGAGCTTGTGTTGGAGGCTGTCGATCTTCTCTGTGCACTGGTTAGTTCAGGAAAAGGTGATCCGTACTGTGATGACAGTCTTCGGAACAATCTTCTCTTAAATCCTCATTGTTCTGTGTATGTTTTAGCATATCATCACTTTCTTAATGACCTGTTGAAGTAAAGCATGAGTTGAAAATGATATAAGAAGGGAAAAAATAAATTATTTCCTAGATTAAGGGTTGGTGAACCATGGCCTGCAGGTTAAACCTGGCCCACTGTCTGTTTTTGTAAATAAAGTTTTATTGGCACACAGCCATACCATTCATTTGTATGTTATCTGTGGCTGCTTTCATGCTATACTGACAGAGTTGAGTAGTCGTGACAGAGGCCAGGTGGTCCCCCAAAGCCTAAGAAAGCCTATAGAAAATCATCTGTATTAGTCTTAATATTTGTTATAAAGAACAAAAAGATGGAAATACTCCTGAATGAAAATGTCATCTTCTAAGTTGAAATAAGAAATGAGTTCTTATTTTCATGCCTGTTTTTGTTACTTACCATAAAAAGCATTTGAGTTTCACAGATATTTGTGGTATTTAAATAACTCATGTTTGGGTTTGACATGGTCAACCTAAAAAATGGTAGCAAAAATGGGGGGAAAAGGTGAACTTCATTACATTCTGCAGATGATTGAGCTTTGGCCATGGTACGAGTTGAGTTCAATCCTGCTGGGTCCTAGTGCTGACATCACACCAGTGACTGCATGGGTGGCTTCAACTGTGGGCTCAAAACACCTGTAAGGGCAGTTAGTTTATAAACTGACTGGCATGGCTCGCATGCTAAAGATGCCGCTAACTGAACTGTCAGGATTTGGACAAACTCCACAGCATTCAGGCTGGGTTGGTAATGCTCTGAACCCGAGCCAGGGCGATATACAATTACATCACTGAGAATGGTGGGAAAGAATGTGCTCCTGATTATTTTGCCATTCTGGTCTGCGTTCTGTTGATTATATAACACTTGCCGCATTGTGCGTATTCTTCTTCTTAAAATGGACAGGGCCTTGTCTGCTCTCTGAGATGCACTGCTCTGTTTAGGAAAGTAATGGGGAAATTATTTGTGGTTGATAAATGAGCTGCCGCAAGGGAGACGCTCTGGCCAAGTGCTCTGAGCACTGGTCTGGAAAGCAGGAATTTGCATTCTAATCCTGGCCCTGCCACATGCTGCTACTCCCAGTGTGACCTCTGGGGAAACCCTGGTGTCTGTTTTTCCCATCTGTGCAGGAACACTCACCTTAGATGCAGCCTTAGATGCATGTTGAATGATCTGCGCTGCTGAGAAGATTTCACAGCGTCCTGTTTGTTATTAAAACTGTATATTTTTTGTATGGTTAAACATGTTTGAGTTTACTTTTATGACACTTTCCAGGAACACGGTTTTCTGGTCTTTTCTGCTGGATGGTCTGCAGATTTGCATTGTCTCTTTCCCTTTGCAGTAAAACTTTCAGGACAGATAAATCCGCAGCGTCAGAGGGGAGGAGGAAGGCAACTGGGTGAGGCCAGGGTGATGATAAACACAGCCGCTGCCTCTGGGCGTTCGCTTGGTTTTTTCCTCTTCCTTACCTCTTAAACATTAAAAAAAAAAAAAAATGAATAAAACTGGACAGATGCCAGAACCCAAAGCTGTGTGTTACCTCCTACAATTTCCTTCTAATTTCCTTTGCAGACCCCTCTGTGACCTCAGACTCACTCTGGACCTGCTTTGTGTAGGACTGTGCTGGGCAGGGGATCACTCGGGGGCTCCCAAATGCATGTGGTTTTTCTGGGCTGGGGAGGGTTTTAGTGAAGTTTTGCTGAAGCATCTTTAGTCTTGATGTAGTCTCCTTTTTAGGTATTCTTGCTGTAATTCATGTACTAATTATACTGTATCTATTTATATACCATATTTATCTGTGGATATATAAACTGGTGATACCTTTTGCTTTGACTGGGCCACCCCCTGGGCAGTTCGTGTGTGAGTGCAGTTGGCCCTGGGGTGGTCAAAGAGGCTTTTGTAAACTTAGTTCAGTGGATGTTGATTTTGTGATAGACAGGAAATGAATAGAATTAGAAGTAAAGCGGGGGGGGGGGGACAAAACTGCTGGAAAGTTTCAGAGCAAAGAGCAGGGTAGATAGAAGGGTTTAGAGCTAAGAGAGGAAACAGCGAAACAGCTATTGATGGAGATTTGTAACTTTGTGAGCAGTGGCTCACGAATAGCTGATCTTGGTTAGAGAGCCAGGAGAGAAGCCACCTGCTGTGAACATGGAGCTTGGCTGGCAGCAGCAGCTTAGGAGAGTGACATGTGTCATGAGGTGGGACCAGGGCCACTCCCAGGGCTGAATGAGAATCTGTACCTAAGTTTTCTCCCTCTTATCTGGGGAAGGTGCCTGAGACAGATGAGAGAGCTGCTCCTTCTGGTAGGGTAGCTGTTAGCTAGTGTGACTATTTAAATGAAAATCAATTAAAGTGAAATAAAATTCAGTTCCTCAATTGCATTAGCTACATTTTAAGTGTTCAATAGCTACATGTGGCTAGTGGCTACCATATTTGGCAGCACAAAGACATTTTTATCATTGAAGAAAGTTCTACTGGGCAGACTGGTTGAGAGTAACCAAGTATGACTATAACCTGTGTTCTTTGCCAAATCAGTGAGGCCCCAGTTTACTGACAACCGAGGCAGCGGTGGGGGTGGTGGTGGGTGAGGGAAGCTGTGTTTTTAAGGTTGAAGAAGGCTGAGAAATGAACACAGTTGGAACTGATTCAGTGTGAAGTGATGCTACCTAAGTGTGTGGTTAAAGGAAATACCTCTATCGCTTCTCCGCCTTTTGGCTAAGATCAAGTGTAAAGGCAATACCTCTAATGGGCCTACGTGACCAGAGCACTTCTGTACAGGGGTACCACCCGGGGATGTTTGTTGTTCCTCATCTACCCAATGGCATAGCCTTTAAAAATGTTACTTCTTTTTATGAAAAGAATTCAGGCAGGAAGGGGAATCTTTGCTAGCAATTTGTATTTAACTTGATTTTGCTTATGAACTTATTTAAATGCCTTTAGGAAAACTGTCAGGTGTATTTGTCAGCCTGTCACTTAACTGACCCAGGTCACTAAGATGCTTTGACTGTGTGTCTCTGGCTCCCTTCGATCATGAACAGAACTTGTGGGAAGGGAGGTGAAGATAGAGAGGTTATATAAGGTTTGTTCGTAGTAAAAACGTGTATAATTTTAAGGGACCCAGGAAAGTGAGAATCTGGTCTCTCCCGTCCAGTGTACGACCTGTGGCTTCTTTAGCCAGGGCAGGAAGGGAATCCCTGAAGGCTAATTCTGAAGGAAGTGATGTCTCAGTGGAAGGGTTTTAACATATGATTAATAGATTTTCAGAGACTCACTTGGATACTTAATTTGTATCTTTTTGATGAATTACCTTAAAGCAATTCCTACAGGAGACAGGTTTTAGGGAAAAGACTGGTGAAAATAATTAGTCTGGCCTGAGAAATTATTCATTTCCCTTGTTTGTAGGGTACTTAAGTCAATAATCCTTTCCTGATTTTGTTTCTACAGTAGGGGCTCTTTGGAGCTAATATAATCAGTTTCTTGTTCTCTCCTTATTGTGGAAAGGGGTTGAAGGGGAAGGAACTTTTCTTCCTAATTTTCCTCCTTCCTTCTTTTAAAACTTGCATCCTGTTTTAGCTGTACCCATCCATCATTTTAGTCCCATTCGTTGTTTTGGGAAAAAAGGAAAATCGGGGCAAACTGAGTGGAAAATGAAGAGAGCCTCTTAAAGGAAGCCACCCTTCTCCCTTTAATATTAAAAGTGGTAGGTTTGTAGAAGATTGAGCTTTAGAGTTTTTTGCAGCAATAAAATGCATGTAACCCTCTTTGAGTTCAAGAAGTGAGTGTTGGGTATAGTATGAAAGTCCCATGTCTTTTATGATGACATTGATTATTGAAAGCTGACTTGCCTGTTTTTCGTGCTGAACCCTTGATAGAAGTTGGCAGGCTACTTGTTGGAGGGGAGGGGACATTTCCCATTAATAGAAGTCATAGGTCCTTCAGAACAAGCTGTCATGGGGGCTCTTTTTTCCATTCAGTTTTAAGTCTTTGATTCTTTGAATTGAAAAAGCCATAATGAAAAACTTTTTATTTTTGTCTTTTCTACTGAAGGCCAATACCATTTTTAGTCTCTAGAAAATGCCATCTAAAAGAATGAATATAAGATTTGGACTTAAAATACAGAACACGCCTATTTTGATATCTACAGTTTTTTCCAAAGCTTTTCGAAGGCAGCTTTCAATTAATTCCATCACCTAACTTCTTTCAGCATTTCTATCTGCATATTTTTAAAATTATTTTTTACTAGGAAGCAACATAAATATAAACTTCTAATGAAATCTATTTAAATGAGAATTATGTTCATTAAAACCTTTTGTGGTGATTAACTTATCACTGTTCATCTTGCAAAAAAAAAAATTCTCACAAACTTTCCAAGTATATTCGTCATTTGTGTATCTTGATTTTGAATCATGGCCTGCCCGTCTCCGACCCAGATGGTGGGAGGGCCGAAGCCAGTGGAAAGAAGCAGGGAACATGCAGAGGAGACGGAGCAGGTCGGGAAGTAGTATGTTTTGGGGAGTTAAGCAGCTTGTTGCTTTGTGCTGGGTCCAGGATCTGGGCCAGTTTTCTTTATTCTTGTCACTCGTGCATTTTGTTTTCTGCCTTTCTTGGGCAAAGTGTGGGAGGGGAATGCAAAGCCTGGGGACCCAAAGCTGGTGCCCTGGAGGTGGGTTGCCTTGATCAGAATTCCCAAACCACCACTGCTTAGCTGTGTGAGTTTGGAGAATTTCTTCATTGCTCTTCTGCCTCAGTTTCCTCTGTAAATAGAGATAATAACATTTCCACTGTCATGGGCTGTTTCCCTGAGATGTAATACACATCAGACAGGCCTGTTCCTGGCATAAAGTATTCAATAATGCTAGTCAGTATATTAGTCTGACTTTTTAAATGGTTCTAGATTCTTGTTTTGAACACTATGGAGACGGTATAATGCACCTCCAGACATACCTCCACATTTGTTGAAATGATAAAACCATGGGGGACGTGGACACGTGGGTCACAGTGTCATCTCAGGTGTGTGTTACCTCCTGATGTTCGTTCTTCCTCTGAAGGGAACCGAAGACAATATCATCCTGTGAAATGAATTTTTTTTTAAAAAGCGCCCAAGTAAGTTGAACACTGTTCAAAAAAACACAGTTTTCAAGCTCCAGAGGGGGGAATTGCATTTTAGTGAATGGGTGTTTAGTTAGTGCTGCTGTGTTTCTGTGTGAGTCTCGTCTGATGTGAGTTCCTCTGTCCCATGACTATACTGGGGTCTGCATGCAGCAGTGAGCAGTATGCACAGACCCTGCTGGCTGGCACCTGCCGTCCCAGTGAACACAGTGATTCAGGTAGGGGCTGATTCACCCCGGAGGATACGTGGCAATGCCAGAGATGCTTTTGGTTGTCACAGCTGGGCAGGGGACACTAATGACATTGGATGATGTAGAGGCCAGAGGTTCTGCTCAACATCCTGCAATGCCTTAGAACCCCTGTCCCCACAACAGAGATTCTCTGGCCCCAAGTGTCAGTAGGGCTGAGGTTGAGAAACTCAGGTGTGGATTAAGTGGCTGGGGCAGGCTTGCAGAGCAGGGGCATCTGAGCCAGGACTTGAAGAATGAGAATGAGCCATCCATGCCAAGCCTCGAGGGAAGAGCATTTTGGGAAGAGGAACTAGCAGGGAGGCTCAGAGCAGGCTGTGTGGTGAGCAGAGAGAGGGCCAATGTGGTCAGAGAGGGCACAGTGGCTGCGGGCAGGTGAGGCAGGATGTTGGGGTGGTTGTAGGAGTTACCCAGGTTACTCAGTGGGCTTTTGAGTTATTATGAGAATTTGGACATTGTGGATGGTTTTGAATTTTTCCCTTTGATTTTATTTTGCATAGAATTATGGCCTTGAAACTGATAATATGAAGAACTTGGTTCTGAAGCTGCGAGCTTCTTCCCACAATTTACAGAATTATATAAGTAGCCGGCGGAAAAATCCAGCTTACGATGGGAACACTTCCCATAAGCCCCCCAACGAGTTCCTGACATCCGTAGTGGAGCTCATCGGTGCTGCTAAGGCTTTGCTGGCGTGGCTGGACCGGTGAGTTGTGGATGGTCTTTTGTTTACTCTGTTATAGAATAGGGCCCGAGATGCATGGAAAACTGTTCGAAGAAAATGTTCGACTTCTCCATTGAAAATAAAACTTAGATCAGCAGGATACAGAATCCTTGGATGAAAATCATTTTTTTTTAAAGAAAATTAAAGACAGATAACCACCCTCCTCTGGTTTGAAAAGTTTCAGTGAAATTGAAATATTTATAGTCTTAATAGGAGGTTTTAATATTTAACGAACTGTAATGACACCTCTATAGATAGAATTTAGTAAGAATATAGAATATATAGAATATTGGAACAGTACCGTCAACGGGCTCCATATAATAGATGGACGTAGAACCCTGTACCCAACAATTGAAGAATACACATTCCTCTCAGGCATGTATAGATCACTTATGAAAATGAATCGTGTATTATAAAGCAAGGCAAAAATGCAAGTCCCAATAAATTCCAAAGAAGTAATGTCCAAAAAAAATTTAAAAAAGAAAATGAACGATTGTCCCTTTCCTGTCATTTTTATGGAACCTGAGGACTCCTGGATCAGGGGTAGATTTTTGGATTCTTTTTCAAGTTGCTGAAGGAGTTAATGTCAGGAACGAGTTAACCTCAGCTTAGAGAAAAGCGAAAGGTCGTGTTTAACTGAGATTAAACATTGATGGTTGAGTATTTGATTGGTGTGAAGTCTGTTAGTGGACTTCCGAAGGGATGTTCACTCTCCTGGATCATTTTCGATGTGTTTTTACCTAGTACGTCTCCTTTTCTATTCAGATTTGTGTTGTATGTGTTAATTGAGAAGAAACAATTATATAACAGATAATTTAAACTAGCCCACGGGGTAGCTCTGCTTGTCAGTGAACAGAGCCTTGTGGGATCCCAGTGGGTCCTCTCTACCTTGTTTAAAATGAGATTATTGTTACTTCCTAGGGCTCCATTTACAGGGATCACTGATTTCTCAGTAACGAAGAACAAAATCATTCAGCTGTGCTTGGACCTGACCACTACAGTCCAGAAGGTCAGTAGTACATTATTATATATTGTTATCACTTTCTAAAATTCTTCTTGCTTTTTCTTCAAAGGATTTTCATGCAGGTACGACGTACCATTCTCTCTTCCCCTTTTTGTTCTCCTCAGAGTTGGAGAGAGATGAAAGGCTTTAAAGTTAGATTCATTGTACAGATGGTTTCTGTGAAAAAACGACCAGTGGCCTTTGAATCAAAGATTGCTTTCTTTTGTTTTAATATAATTGAGCAGACAAGTGCTCTAAAATGTTTGAGCACTTAATTTTTGTTTTAATAGAATTCTAGGCTGGGTGTGGCAGCTCACACCTTTAATCATAGAACCAAGGTGGAAAGATTGCTTGAGATCAGGGGTTCAAGACCAACCTGGGCAACATAGTGAGACTCTGTATCTACAAAATTTTTTAAAAAATTAGCTGAATATGGGCACATTCCTGTAGTCCCAGCTACTCAGGAGGCTGAGGCGGGAGGATTGCTTGAGCCCAGGATTTTAAAGTTTCAGTGAACTAAGTTTGCACCACTGCACTCCAGCCTATCTCAAAAGAAGAAAAAAAAAAAAAAGAAATTCTGGAGTAACTATATTGCACTTATCTTTGTGCTGAAGACTTTACTGTAATCTGCTTCTTAACTTTCTTCTCAT
This sequence comes from Otolemur garnettii, assembly GCF_000181295.1. Taxonomy (NCBI): domain Eukaryota; kingdom Metazoa; phylum Chordata; class Mammalia; order Primates; family Galagidae; genus Otolemur; species Otolemur garnettii. The sequence continues at coordinate 2,539,898 of NW_003852521.1, forward strand.
TTTGACCTCTGGTTATTTGATTTACCTGTCAAGATGGGCTGGGTTATAAGGAGAATAACAAATAAGCCCCCAGCCCCAGCAGTTTCTTCCTTTTACTCCTTGATTATTTATATCTAAATGGGTCAGTGGGAGTGGGGCGGCCTGCTCGGATTCTCCCTGCTTCAGGACATAGGTGACAGAACCACTGGTATCTCATGTCGCTTGTCCCCAGGGCAGACAGACAAAGAGCCTTAAAGGTTCCCACACTGGTAGATGTTACAGTTTGGAAGAGACGCATGTCAGTTTTACTCACCGCTCACTGGCCAGACCTGTGAATCTTAGTAAGGGCCGGGAAAGTTACACATCAGTCTCTAACTTATCTGGTTCCTGTGAGCATGACTTTTTAAATAATTTCTTTATTAAAGAAGTTGGACCATCAGCTCTGAGGACCCTCTTCGGTCCTGTTAGTCATCAACAGATACTTGTAAAATATTTTTGAGTTGAATCGAGGCTACAAAATGTAAGGAAGAGCTTGTGTTTTCATGTCCCACGTGGTTCTGAAATTCTGTGATTTCACATTTGTTTCCGCTGCTGATTTGGTAAAGTAAAAAGAACATCCTTCCCTTGATCCTGACCATGCCGGACAGAGGTACAGTTCTGAAAAGCCGAGTGTTTTCTGTCTGTTTTTGGAACATGAATTGTGAACGTTAGCTTTACACATGACAGTCGTTTGAGATCTAGTCCTGAGCAGCCACTGGGCTTGAGGCTACGATCTTGGAGGCTCAGAGCAGCTAGTGTGGGTCCGTGGTTTGCTCTGTACTTGGGGCATGTAAAGTAACTGACATATGGAGTCTGATTCAGTGGTGCTGCGTTAGTCATGTAGCCCTGGAGGCCTGGCGTGTTAGGGAAGGGATTCCCCTGATATGCGCCTTGACCGCTGGTTTTCTTCCCACCTCCCTTATTCTTAACATTCCGCCTTCTTTTTTTTTTTTTTTTTTTGAGAGATAGGGTCTCACTGTTGCTCTGACTGGTCTCCAACCCCTGAGCTGAGGCCATCTACCCCCCCTGCCCCCCTGGGGTCTCCAAAAGTGCTAGGATTACAGGCGTGAGTCACCACACCCGGCCTCTATTTTGATTTTTAATGGAGGTTACTTCCAGTCAATTAAATGTGTAAGAATTAAATGTTACAATTAGCGAATGGGAAAGTTAAGCCCTTAGATACATTTGTGTTTTGTATGAAGAACCCTAGACTAGTGACTGATTCAGAAGGCTTACTGTAGGGGAGGGAGAGGAGAGAGAGGGATGAAGTCAAAGGCAGAGGTCATCTTATTTGTTTCACAGGGTGGATCTGCTTTGTCTAGGCAAGTTGGTGTAGCTTCATAGGTATTTGGACGGTATGTCAATATAGTTTTATTTAGCACTTACTCTGTGTCTCTTGCTATTCTGGGATACCAAAATGAATAACAGGCAGTCTCTGACCTCACAGAGTTCAAAGTCAATGGGGGAAGAGAATATGGAAAGGTAAATAGCAAAATTATATATATTAGAGAGTGAGAATGTTACAACATGGTTACATAGGACGGATGGAGAGGGGAATACAATTTGAGATACGTGGCTTGGAGTAGCCTCTGTGCGAAGGTGGTTTTTAATAATTCCCCCAGTATATTCTGTGCTGTCTGGTCAGGATGGGCTGTGCCACACCCGAGTGGCACTTTTCCTTACAATCATAGAGGTGTTGACACTATGAACAGTCTCCATGTAGGAGGTACTCCTAACCTGGTCACACCAGAAGGTACTTGCTAAGAGTCCTTGTGCCACCTGCCTCTGCTTACCAGGGCCTTAAGACGCCTGGCACCTACCTGATGGAGATTTTTAAATTTGTGTTTAAATGAATGAGGTAATGCTTTTGACAAATCAGTTGATGAGAATCTGCCTTTTATCAGAAGAAATTTAACCCAAATTCAGGGGACACAAGAGGTGTCGTTTTCATTTATTTGTTTTTATTTTCCCTGTGGTACTCTTCGTGGGAATTTAGTAGTTAAGAGCACATTCTTTATGAAGGGATAGCTATAGATTTAAATCCTACCTTTGCCATTAATTACCATTACTCCTACCTCTGCTGTCAATTTAGACCTTGGACAAATCACTTAAAATGGGTGGACCTCAATTTTTCCCATCTGCAAAATGAGAACAATAATATTTATCTTATTGGATGTTTTGGTGAGGTTCCTACAAGTTATTGTTAAGAAAAAAGGCAAAAACATATTCTTGTAATCGTAGCAGTCTGGGAGGCTGAGGCAGGTAGATAGCTTGAACTCACGAATTTGAGACCAGCCTGAGCAAAGGTAAGACCCCGTCTCTACTAAAAATAGAAAAACTGAGACAAGAGAATAGCTTGAGCCTGAGCTGGAAGTTGCTCTGAGCTATGACATCATGGGCGACAGCTGGAGACTCTGTCTCAAAAAAAAAAAAAAAAAAAGGGCTAAAATAAAAAAGGTTGACGTGGAGATAAATCAGTACCCCCCCAAATTAAAATGCATACACGTGTGTATTTGTAATATACATGCACCCACAAACCTGTATACAAAGGAATATGTAAAAACAGTAGGAAATTAGAAAGAAAAGTGTGTTTACCCTGAAAAGTAGAAAAGTAGCAAGGGAATGTGGGAGCCAAGGAAAAAAAAGAGAAGAAAAATGTTTTATTTACAAAAATTATGTATATTGACTAATTTATGTATTTATGTAAGATTGGATATAGGTAAGTAATATAAAATATATTTAAAATAATACCAATGTCAATAAGTTGTTATGAACATTAAATGAGCTATGAATTATTATTATTTAATTTCAGATTAATAGAAGGGTACAGATGTTTAGGTTACACTGTTTTCCTTTCTAAGTTCAAGTTCAAGTTGTAGTGAGCGTTTCACCTGGGGCCGTGCTGAACACCCTCACCCTGTGCACGTTAGGGACATGAACGATTAAAAGCCCAGTGGCTACTTAAGTCGTTGTGGACTATAGTAGCTAACATAAAAATCCTGCCTTGTACTGGTTTTCTGGAATCAAATTTGATAGTTTAAGGAGGGGGAACTAAACAAATATATTGCTGTTATTTTGTGATAATTTTTTAATTTTACATTTGAACAGTTTTTAAGGATTAAGACTGATACTGTAAATATACATGGGGATATCATTTTGTGAACTTGGATTGAAAAAAGATTGTTTTTGTAGTAATTGAAGAACACAGGTGCTTTGTGTTTGGGTACACATGCACACACATGCATGTAAATTAGAAATTACAGACCTGATGAGTGAGGTGAAGGTCGCTCTCAGTGTGCATATTGTCATGGCAGGAATGAGGCTGGATGGGCCAGGGGACTTCACACCATCTTTCCCCGTTCTTGACAGAAGAAGGTCTGTTGACTATTTGGGAAGAAACCTGACTTGGTTTCTTCCTCTTTTTATTCTGGGAATCGAAGGGAGAAAAGTAGCATCTCTTTCTTTTCAGCTCCAACAGCTTCTCTTAGCCTTTATTCTTCTGTGAAAAGATGCATCTCTGCTCCTCTCTCTTTAATTCCACATCCTGCTAGTTTCACCTTCTCTTTCTTGTCAGTTTCTCTGCCTCCTTTTTTCCAATAATATATAAGTCTTATGATATTGCTGCTTTATTTTTCCCCTGCAAGAAAAATCCCCCCCCCCCCCGCTTTTTAAAACAAAATGATCTTCTCATTCTCTGTTGAGGCTACAAACTGAAAGGGAGGAATCCCCAGTGGGAAGGCATTGTGAGCTGTATTTCTAGTCTAATCCCCTCATGTTGTGACGCTGTGAAAACTGAAACCGTGACAATGAGAGAAATGACATTGACAGCGAGAGGTACTGAACCCTGGTCTGAAAGAGGCAGAGAAATGAGCAATGTCTGGGCCCGAGAAAACGGATCTGGAGGAAAGCAAGTCAGGGTGGCAGAGGAGGAAAAGGCCGTTGTTGGACACGTGTCCGGGTTGGAGTCTCCGCAGTCCCCTGAGGCGGGCTTGGTTATCTCCCTGTCTCATGCAGAGGGGACAGAAGGCAGCAGAGGGCTCACCCGCATTGCCCACGGCTTAGAAGGTGGAGTGAGGGGCGGGGGCAGTGCTGACCGCCCCCCAGGCCGGGTCTCTGCGGCTCAGGTGACCGAGGGCAAAGCCCAGCTCGTTCTCTGACTCGTGACGGGGTGATTGGTCTCAGCCCTGATTTTTCCAGCTCAGTGCCTCGTGCCAAACACCGTGAGGCTGTGGCTGCAGCTGCCTCCGCTCGGGGCCGTGGGGGTGGGAGCCCGCGCTTACCGGGCGGCAGGTACAAACGCGGCCCTTCAGCCACACACGACTGAACGGTTCAGGAGGCAGGAGAGCTCCTCAGGCCCGTGGGCTCACTCACCAGGACAGGGAACCCGTTTTCTTGGTGGCCTTCTCGATTGGCTCAAGAACCAGGTGCTGGCAACCACCAGGAGGTCACACCTCTCTCCTGACTCTCTGGGATACTGAGAAGAGCTCCTGGGTAGTGGTCCCCCTCCCAGGGTGACAGTGTTTACATCATTCTGAGATTTATAGTGAGAGATCGTAGACCCAAATTGCTAGTTTTATGTTTCTCACAAGACCACATAAATACACTTTCTTCTATGCAGCCCTAAAGAAAGATGGAGACTTTGCCTCCTTCATGTTTACATGGATGGAGCTGGAAAATGTTCTTCTTAGCAAAGTATCACAAGAATAGAAGAAAAAGTATCCAATGTACACAGCCCCATTATGAAACTAATTTATAGCTTTCATATAAAAGCTATAACCTAATTATAGCCTAAGAATATGGGGAAGGGGGTGGGGAGGGGAGGGGGTGGATAGGTGGAGGGAGGGTGATTGGAAGGATCACCTCTACCACTATCTTACCACCTTGTAAGATGGTTTATCTTACAAGGGTACAAGTGAATCTTTCTAAAAGTAGAATATAAAGATCTTAACACAATAACTAAGAAAATGACATAAAGGCTATGTTAACCAGTTTGATGAAAATATTTCAAATTGTATATGAAAACACCACATTGTACCCTATGATTGCATTAATATACACAGCTATCATTTAATTAAAAAAATACACTGTTTCTCTAAGGTTGATATTTGTTAAATGATTCTGTCATCTGTATTAATAGGGAATCAGCCATCATCATAGGTAGTTAATGGTTTAGTTCCAGGCACAAGATATCGGTGGAAAAGCACATTTTTGAACTATAATTATTCATATTTATGGAAGCTCCTCCTGTAGTTTGAATTTATGTAAGATTTGTACATGTAAAAATATAGTTCTCAATTTATTTTTAAAGTTTTCTCTCCCTAGGCTGCTCTTTTCCTGAGAGTCAGTATAAATTTTGGGAGCAGTAGAATAACTATCATTATTTCCTGCATTTTTATCTGGTAGAGAAAATTTAAAAAATTTGAAGATGGTAATGAAAGTCTGATGGTTTCATGTAGGGTCGAAATTGGTTGCTATTTCCCGCCTTGTGGTAAAAAGTGACCCAGAAATGACTTTTCTTTTTAAATGAGAATCTTTGACCAACAGTTCCAACAGAGTTGAGGACTATCCTTCACGTGCATAAAATAATTACCATTACCTTTAAGATTGTTCCAGTTTGGGGTTATTCAGTTCGTTGTGCTGAATAAACCCTCCAGAATCTAGTTGTTTCGATTTTCTTCTGCACACCCTATGGTGGTAGCCTGAAAACATCTGCTGTCTCCAATTCTAGAAGGTTGACTGAGAACGTTTCACACTGGCAGTTTCACTCTGGCAGCTTCCAGGCAGGACAATGGTGATTCCTATAATCAGCTAACCTGGTGTACAGTGTTCCGAGCCTTTTGTTCTGGAGCTGAGTAAATAATGCTTTGCATTCCAGCCCTTTGCTCCATGCCATCAGTAGCATACCTCGAGACCGCTTTTTTGGCAGTGTGTTAATGAATGTTTTGTTGAACCCTTTTCATCTCTCAAGGACTGAAATATCTGATTTAATCTCAGTGGTGCTTAAAATAAACTTTTGTGGCTGAGTTTACTCAAGCTCTTATTTGAAAGCTATTCTTCTAGGCAGACCCAGAGCTAAGGGCTGCTGGCTTGTTGGCCCACTGCTAGTTGAGCCTGGGGTCCCCATGGAGCCCTTGTCAGGCTTCTTTTCTTTTATTAAATCATAACTGTGTACATTAATGTATTTATGGGGCACAATGTACTAATTTGATATACAATGTGGAAAGCTTACATTAGACTTGTTAACATAACCATCGCCTCACTTATTTGTTGTGGGAAGACATTTATACTCCACTCTTAACAGTTTTGAAATGTACCATTGCATTATGCACATTAGGGGAGGTCCCCCCAAATACCCTCCCTCCTCCCAACCTGTCCCCCCTCCTCTTCCCTTCTTCTTTCTGGACCATAGTTTTGTTTTATCATTTGTATGAATGTGTAGGTGATTATATATTGGTTTCATAATACATTGGATACTTTTTCTTCCATTCTTGAGATGCTTTACTGAGAAGAATATGTTCCAGGTCTATCCAGTAAACATAAAAAATGGGAAGTCTCCATCCTTGTCAGGGTTCTTGACTCCTGACTCATAACAGGAGTGTCTCTGGACACTCTCGATAGTAGGTGGATTTCAGGTCAGTGATTTTTGTGGGTTTTCAAATTAAATAACTGGCTGAGTGGGTTGCTCTGGCGAGAAGTTTCTTTGAGTAGGGGAGAGTGAGGGCGTCAGGAGAAGACAGATGTCAGCCTGACCCACTCCGCCATCCGCTCCGGTCCAGATCTCGCTGGACTGCACCCTCTGAGGGATCAGGGGCACATCAGGGTGTCGTGGGCTCCAGGGAATATCTAGAGAGTGAAGCCAACAGTGGTGGAAAGGTTGTGTAAATCTTAAGCTAAAAATTTCCATTTTCTTCATTCTCTTCCTTAGGATTGTCTTATAGCGGAGATGGAGGATAAAGTTTTAACTGTGGTATGTATGCGTTCTAAAGGTTATTCTGAAATTCCTTTTTTCCAAGGCAGTGGGAATCACATTAATTGAAATATATGCACTGTGGCTGATTGCTTCAGGTGATACATTGAAATATTGGCTTTTGGTAGAGGAGTCTGTTAATTCGGGTGGAAGGGAAAGCATAAAAATTGTTTTACAAGTGAAAATACCAAGCTTCTATTAGCTCTGTTGAATGCTCTGTTTTGTTGTATTTTGTTTTTTCCTTTTGAACATTTTATCAGGGTATAATTATATGTAAATTGTTAGCCAACCTGTTAATCAGGGTTAAACTGATGTGCAAATTTCACTTTAAGACCATTTTGATTAAAAAAAAAATTCTTGGCTGAAACCTCATGATGGAGGGGGGAGTGTGCTCTGACTGTTTAAAAAGCATTTTGTAACCATTCATCATCACTTCCTCCTTTTGACATAAGCCAGCCTGTGCTCTTTTGATAAGGCTTTCCTCCTACTGAGGTTGAGGAATTAAGCAATGAAATTGCTATAAATATATTTTCCATAAATAGGAGGCTAAACAAATTGGAGGAATGTAAAAAAGTATCACTTCTTGGATTCTCCCCCTTGGAAAGAAAAATCATTCTGGAATTTCCTGATTTGTTGGCTTGTTAAATTTTGAAAGGTTAGATGGGTCTGATTGGGGGAAAGGGCACGTGTAACCACTGTGACTTCTTCAGAGACCACTTATTCGGGATCCTCACGGTGCCTCTTTAGAGTTTTACCCCATCAGTGTTTAGTATTCAGAGAATGTGAGTGGTCTCTAAAACCACCAGAGACCTAAATGTAAAATGCAAAACTACAAAACTTCTAGAACAGTGGTTCTCAACCTTCCCAATGGCGTGACCCTTTAATGTAGTTCCTTGTGTTGTCGTGACCCCAACCATAAAATTATTGTTGTTGCTACTTCATAACTATAATTTTGCTACTGTTCTGAAACATAATGTAAATATCTGATATGCAGGATGGATTTACGTGACCCTTCTGAAAGGGTCGTTTGACCCCCAAAGGAGTCATGACTCACAGGTTGAGAACCGCTGTTCTAGAAGACAACGTAGGAGAAGATTTGGGTGAAGATTTTTGGGGTTTGGCAATGATTTTTTTAGATAGAACATCGAAAACGCAAACCATGAGAGAAAAATTGATACTGTAGACAAAAAGTCTGCTCTGTGAAATGCAGCAGTAAGATAAAGAAAAGACAAGCCTCAGACTGGGAGAAAATATTTCCAAAGCATGTATCAGAAAAAGGACTTGTATCCAAAATACACAAAGAACTCTTAAAACTCAATAATAAAACAAACAATCCTATTAAAAAGGGGGCAAAAGATCTGAACAGACGTCTCACCAAAGGAGACATACCAATGGTAAATAAGCTTATGAAAAGATGCTCTATGTCATCTGTTATTAAAGAGCTGTCAATTAAAACAACAAGAAACCACTGCACATCTCTTAGATTGGCTGAAATCTAAAACACTGACACTACCAAATGGTGGCAAGGATGTGGGGCAGCAGGAACTCTCGTTCATAGCTGGTAGAAATGCAAAGGAGTACAGCCAGTTCCAAGGACAATTTGGCCGTTTTCTACAAAGCTAAACATATTCTCACTATCGACTCCAACAGTTATGCTTCTGGGTATTCATCCAGAGGAGATGAAAACTGACTTCTAAAAATCTCCAACGAATGTTTATAGCAGCTTTACTCACAATTGCCAAAAATTGGAAGCAACCCAAATGTCTCTCAGTTAGGTGAATGGATAAATAAATTATGGTACATCCATAAAATGGAATGTTATTCAGAAATACAAATGAGCTATCGAGTCATGGACAGATATGGGAGAAACTTAAATGCGTATGTTCAATTGAAATAAGCTGATCTGAAAGGGCTGTGTGCTCTGTAATTCCAACTATTTGACATTCTGGAAGAAGCAAATCCGTAGTGATAGGGAAAAGATGACTGTTTGGCAGGAGTTCACAGGGAGGGAGAGGTGATGGATAATTAGGTTGAGCAGGAGATATTTTTAGGGATATTTGAAACTATTTTGTATGATACTGTAATGATGGATGCATGAGATTAGGCGTTTGTCAAAACCCATTGAATGTAAAGGTGAACACACCTTGTAAATTATGGACTTTAATTAATTATAATGTCTCAGTATCATTAATTATAACAAACGCCCCATACTAATACAAGATATTACTAATAAAGGAAACAGGGGCTGGGGTGGTGGTGAGCAGAGTACATGGGAACTCAATAAACTTTTTGCTCACTTTTGGGATAAACGTAAAACAAATTTAAAAAGTAAAGTATTTAAAAAAATGGTTCAGTTCCTCAAAATTTATCTTATCAATATTTGGTATACAGAGAAGGTGAATGGTCACTAAGAAGTTACTCAGGTGGCTGGGGATGGGGGATTCTCCTTAACTGCTGGAAGGGGTTTCTGTCTGGCCTGTGATGTCCAGTGGTTGCAAAGGAGTTAAGGTAAAGGCTGTACTCTTTAAGCAAAGCTGAAATAGCGGCACCATTTTCACAGATTGCACATACGGAGTCCAAATACCATGTATTCCTGGAGCAGAATTATCAAAATGTTTGCTGACCAGAACTAAAGATTATAGGTGGTGAAGTGCATTTCTTTAAAAATGGGTTTGAGATAAACCTGGTTAATGATTGAACTTTCCTGACTATTTACCTTTCTAATTCTAGGTCAAAGTTTTAAATGGCATCTGTGACAAAACAATCCGATCTACCACGGACCCTGTTATGAGCCAGTGTGCATGCCTGGAAGAGGTTCACTTACCAAACATTAAACCTGGGGAAGGCTTGGTAAGTTCTAATAAGACTTGCTTTATTTTCAGATAACACACACTAAATGTTTTTACTACAAATTATCATTTACTAATTTTTTTCCACTCCTTATTGCTTTCACTATAATTCTGAAAAGTGGAATTAGCCTCCTTCCCATCATGTACTCCGGAATTTGCTATCTTTGAACTCTTTTGATATGTTTTCTATCTTCAAAGCGTAAACATAAAGACAATTTTAAAACTGTATGCTCATATCTTGAAGGAGTGGTTTTTACAGTTTTATTTTTAGGACTTAGCAAAGAGATATAAATTCAAGGAGATATAAAACATTTACCCAAAAGAAAGATGGTCTCTGGGCACAAAAGCAGTGTCTGCTCTGAAAGTCTTTATTGGTACTTAGGACGAATGTGAGAGGAGGCAGGCTGAAGGAAGTGATTTTTTTTTTTTGAGACAGAGTCTTACTTTGTCACTGGGCAGAGTGCGGTGGCATCATGAGAGCTTGCAGCAACCTCAACCTCTTGAGCTCCAGCAAGCCTCTTGCCTCAGCCTCTCAAGTAGTGGGGATTATAGGGGCTTGCTACAATCCCTGGCTAGTTTTTACTATTTTTAGTAGAGATAGGGTCTTAACTCTTGCTCAGGCTGGTCTTGAACTCCTAAGCTCCAGTGATCCTCCTGCTGTGGCCTCCCAGAGTGCTAGGATTACAGGCCTGAGACATCCCTCTGGCCTGAAGGAAGTGATTCTTACGAAAAGTTTAGAAATGTTTCATAAGCAATATGAGCTGTATAATTACCGATCCTTAGAGTATAGACAGGTGAACTTATGGGATTAATTTGCTGAAATTTAAATGAAGAAACCACGAGGCCCGTTAATTAGCTTAGAGGCTTTGAGTCGAGAGTGCTGGGTTTAAATCCCAACTCTCAAGGGATTTCAGTTCTTTACATGTGGTTTTCTCACAGGGCTGTTGAAGGAACGAGACTGGGTCATGAATGCTGAGCCACAAGTGCATGTAGGTCCTGTGCATTAATGTGGCTTCAGCGACGGCTGCTGGCGATATGAGGAGTATGTAGGTCCTGTGCATTAATGTGGCTGCAGCGACGGCTGCTGGTGATGGTAGTAGGAGGAGCATGTAGGTCCTGTG
>NW_003852521.1:2551480-2628257 GCF_000181295.1 Otolemur garnettii
CTGGTGATGGTGGTAGGAGGATGTAGGTCCTGTGCATTAATGTGGCTGCAGCGACGGCCGCTGGTGATGGTGATAGGAGGAGTATGTAGGTCCTGTGCATTAATGTGGCTGCAGCAATGGCTGCTGGTGATGGTGGTAGAAGGAGGAGGTGGTTGTGGGGAGATGGTAAGGCATTCTCTCCTTTTACATAGAAAACAAAAATCACCCAAATGGCAACAAGCCCACATTCCTAGTGAACAGAAATATGTCTACTGATACTGCTCGGCTTCAAAGTAAAGGGTAGAGTATAACAGATTAAATGTAAACAGGGAAGGCACTTCCTGGAGATGGGTTTATAGTCAAATATAGAAGCAGATAAATGCCTTGAATAGGCAGAAATAGAGTTGTGATTTCAGATGGTCAAGTTATGGAGGCAGTGCCCTGGGAGAGGGAACAGGTTGATGTGCTCTGTGAATGAAAGTTGCAGGATGGGAGAGGAGTGGGGAGAGCCTTGCAGGCGTTGGATGAGATTCTCATCATACAGTGGGTTGCAGGATGGGAGAGGAGTGGGGGAACCTTGCAGGCGTTGGATGAGATTCTCATCATACAGTGGGTTGCAGGATGGGAGAGGAGTGGGGAGAACCTTGCAGACGTTGGATGAGATTCTCATCATACAGTGGGTTGCAGGATGGGAGAGGAGTGGGGAGAGCCTTGCAGGCGTTGGATGAGATTCTCATCATACAGTGGGTTCCTGAGCAGCCCAAGTTCAGCCTGGTTCCTAAGGAGGATTCACACTGCTGCTACATAGATACCAGGGTCAGCAACTACTTTTTGCCCTGTCTACTTTTACTCTCTTTTCCTATCTTGTAACAATTTAATAAAAACTTTTACACATGGTTTGTCCAAGTGCAGAAATATTTCCTCCATGGTCGCGCCTCCAGCTCTGAGTTTGCCTATCCTGGCTAGTTTTTCACTAGCCTTTAAAGGAAACATAAGCAGAATGTTTTTCTTTACTTTAGAAGAAAGAATAAAGGCTAGTTAAAGGAATAAAGAATGTTCCTTTATGTTTAGAATATAAAAATATTCTTCTTTATGTTTTCTTTAAAGGCTAGTAAAGGAATAAAGAATCTTCCTTTAACTTTCTAATAAAGGCTAATAACATCCATAAAACGGAAAATTATTCAGCAATACAAATGAGCTATCAAGTCATGGACAGATAGGAGAAACTTAAATGCGGTTTTTCTGAATGTAGCGAGGCCCTTCAAACAAGAACTGTTCCTTCTTGACTATCTCTTTGTCTGGGGATTCACATTGGAATACAGTATCAGCAGTAACTGCAGGGTGACTTATAAGAGCCATTAATGACCCAGACCGGGATGTAGACATGCCTATCAGGCCTCTTGGAGGGAGAATATTCTTCTTTATGCTTCCTTTACGGTGGAGGCTGCCTGTTACTAATCTCCTGCCTCTGTTATATTATTTAACAATCTTCATGTCTACATCCTGGTCTGGGTCCTTAATGGCTTGTGTAAGTCACCCTGCAGTTACTACTGCTACTGTATTCAAATGAATATATTGAATCCCCAGACAAAGAGATAGTCAAGAAGGAACAGTTCTTGTTTGAAGTGCCTCGCTCAGCTCATTCAGCAGGTCTGAGAAAACTCTACAGCCCCCTAGCTGTGGCGGAGTTCTGTGGGCACGGTACACAGATTATAACATCAAAGAGATCTCATGTTTGATTTCCTTCACTAGTGCTGCGATTTGTCTGGTTCCCATTCCACACCCTTTGGATCTTGTTTCATGATGTTTCAAGAGGCTTAAAATGAGTATTGTTCTGCAAGGACTCCTGTTAATGTTTTATAAGTTTGTCTCACTTGCGGCCACACTGGTAAGTGTTAGAGTAACAGTCAGTGTGTTTGTGGCTCACTCTAGGGCATGTACATCAAATCAACCTACGATGGACTGCACGTGATTACCGGAACCACAGAAAATGTAAGTGTACAGCCGTTAGAGGTCACGTCTGCTGTGTGTTTAAACAAATTCGACACATGCTCTCCTGCTTTTCACGTAAATGTCATGCATGTTGTTTTGTGACCTGGAGTGAGAGCCTGGCTGCCTGCTTTGTTTAGTTCAGTTGATAGGACGCTGTTCATCACAAGCTGGTGTCCATTTATTATTTAAATCATTCTTTATTGCCCTTGTTCATACACCTTGCCTACCTCTCCCCCCGACCCTTGTATTCATTACTCCTTCCACACCCTGGAAGTGTTTAGCCATAGTTACAAAAACAATGATCTCGTTATTGAGAATTGCTCTTACAGGAACTGGAATTGGTGGCCCTGTGTAAAATATAATCTTTTTGGTTTGTTTGATGGAATTTTCATATGCCTCCAAGGCAGCTATTTTGGAATTTTTGCACAATGTATTTTTATAGTTGTATCTTATAATATTTGATACTGAAATTTAGTCCCCCTCCCCAAATCTGGTCTATTCCTGCTGTGAGAGACTTTTGTACGTTCTTTACTTCCAGTGAACTTGTTCACAGGTAGAGCTACTGAGGGCTTCCTCGTGGAACCTACACTATGGCTGGCTCTGGAATGGCTTTAGTATGAGCCATTTGATACGAAACTAAAAATGTTTGAATGGCTTGCCTGATTCTGTGTAAAAAAAAAAAAAAAAGCATATTTCTTGGGAGTGAATCTACCATGTAGTAATAGGACAGGAGGAAATAATTCCTAAAGTAGGTTTCGGTAACCACTTTTCCAATCTGTTCGATGTCTATAATTTTGAGTTTTGGCATCTAGATCTTTTGATAAAAGGAAAATGGCATGATGTTTGAGTGTGATAAACACCTGATTTTTATGGAAAGGAAAATGACATTGTTTAAGGCAGTCAGTGAATTATAAACACATTGCAGATGAACGAGTTAGGAGCTGGTGGCATCTTGAAGCATTCAACTTTTTATGCCATGTCACCTGATAGGGAGTAACAGCCCAGGAAGCTCTGCTTTTAGGCTGGGGATGGTGCTACAGAAACTGCATAAGGCATCATGTGATTCTCCCCTTCCTGGAGACTGTGTGCTGCAGCTCAGCCATGACACACGCAGGCACGTCCCACTCGGTACATGTGGATGTGGATGGATTCAGAATGCTGAATGTCATTTCAGTTTTCAGAGTTGAAGTTTCATAGTCTGGCAATTTGGCGATGACACTGATTGACTTAGCCAGACCTGTGTGGTTCCAGATTCTGTCTTCTTGAAGCAGTCCCACTATGTGAAACCCAGAAATCATTGAGTTTCTTTTCTTCTGGACCCTGCTCCATTTTCTACCAAGTATAAAATATCCAAAGTAGAGTGCCGTGGTGTCACAGCTCATAGCAGCCTCAACCCAGAGTTCTAGGATTATAGGCATATGGCACCGTACACAGCCACAACTTGTTTACTGAGTACCTGGAACATGCCAGGCATTAGGCTAAGTCGTATGGATGACAGTGGAAAGTTAGGTAAGAGCTCGCTTCTCAAGGGTTTAATCTGGAGATTTTGGACTTAACTTTGGATATTTTATACTTGCATTTTGGTAGAAAATGCCAGTTCCAGGTTAGTTTTCGTAGTGTCACTGGAAGTCACCATGATGTCAGAGTCAGGATGTTTTAATGGAAGCCTCACATGGTGAGTGGCAGTGGGTGGAAATCAGCTGTTGCATTTCCAAGGGAACTGTTTCCATATTCCTCTCTCGTGGACTCCGGGCCCAAGCTACACCAACAGGCCATCCTCAGGCCTTCATTTCATCTATTTGAAGGTTACTGGAGAGACCAGGATCATTCCAAGGTCAGACTAACAGTGTCTGTGATTCTCTGAGGTCTTTATTTTTTTGATTTTGTGCAAGACCTTGATAAGAGGCAGGACATGGGCTCATCCGTCCTCCCATCTTCTGCTCCAGGATTAGATGGGAGGTAGATCAGCCTCTGAAGAATGGGCGCCTTATTCTCCAGGCCAATACTCCCCTGCAGCAAACCAGCATAAGATATCCGACTCGTGGGGAAGATAGGCGAGAGCTGCGGAGGGGGCAGGGCTTTGGTCCCGAGCTCTCTTTACACATGTTCTGCCAAGCCCCACTCCTAGTCATGTGGTCAGACATTTGAGAAATGAATGGGTGAGGAGCCTCAGGAAGGGAGGTCAATTCCGGACACAGGTGCTTGTTTTATAAGATTGCCCGTCTGTAAGGAGGGACGTGCTGGCCTTCAGGGTCATCTTTTGTAATGTAAAGCTTATCTTAAGTGAATCCCTTGTTTGGGAAGTTAACTGGACTGGATTGATTAGGATCAGAATTACCAGAGTTAGGTCTGCAACTATGGGGTACACGTTTGACACACAGAGGCAAAAGGGAAGTTAGATGCACTGATTTTTTTTAAGTGACTTAGGGACTCAAGATGGGCTGTCTCCCTGGGGGCCCATGTTGCTGGTCTCTCAGGTATTATGGCAGCAGGTTAAGTGATTTCAAAAGGAACTGTCATAGTTGCCTGTGCCTTGCATTGGACCAGACCAGATCAAAGGAGATATTTCTGCAGTTCAGTGGGGCTTGGTAATTTGTTGTTGAGTCTCTCAACAGCGTTGAGTGACGTAATTCAGGGAAGGTGTCTTGGGTATAGCTGGTGTTCTTCTCCCCATGTTCAAACGTACTGTTTTTTTAGATAGTTGTGAATTGTTTAAAGATTCAACTAGTTACATGGGTTACAAATTAAATACTCTGGCCTAGATAATGTTTGATTAGAATTTGAAATGAAAGCCCTATTCTTTCTGCTTTTTTTGTTCATATATGAGAACAAAACGTTGCCTATATGAACAAGAATCCTGTGAGCAAAGTATTTGACAACTAGATTATATTTTAGTGTACATATTTTTGTTATAGTGGTTGAAAATTAACAACATAGGCTCCATGCCCGTAGCTCAGTGGTTGTGGTGCTAGCCACATGCACTGAGGCTGGTGGGTTTGAACCCAGCCCAGGCCTATTAAACAACAATGACAACTACAACAACAAAATGGCCAGGCATTGTGACGGGTACCTGTAGTCCCAGCTACTTGGGAAGCTGAGGCAAGAGAATCACTTAAGCCCACGAGTTTGAGGTTGCTATGAGCTGTGACACTATGACATTCTACCGAGGGTGACATAGTAAGACTCTATCTCAAAAAAAAAAATTATAATAATAACATGATATTATTTGAGGGAAACAAAATCTGGGCTTTGTTTTGTTACTAAAGTTTCATTCATTTTGAATTTAATCTGAAAATGAAATAAAGTAAATTCATTTCCTTGAAAGAAATTTTTGATTGGTACCAACTTTCTATTTTAATAGCCTTGTGATGAAAAACAAGATTGAATGAAAATAAGATTTCATTTAATAAGCGAATGGGATGGTAGAGTTATAAAGATGATCTTTGCAAGTTAAGCAGTTGGTCAGCTTTTATAAGGTTAATTTTGATAGAGATATGTAGGTGTAATATATTTTATGATGAAAACTAGCTTTACTCAGCTAATCACTTTGACAGTGTATCCAGACTCGGTGGGACTAGCTGAACCTGGCCGTTTAACTGAGCGATTACAGGTTATAACAGACACTAATTAAACAGATGACCCAGTATTCACACGCCAGGTCCCCACACACTGTCATCTCAAAGTACTCCAGTACCTGGCTTCATTTTTCCTGAGAAAATCTTATCTCAGTTGCTAGTCGCCTATAGAAGAAAGAAAGAAGATAGAAGCAGAAAGAACTAGAAGGTTTAAAAAATTAAGCCCGTTTTGGTTTTTATTTGTGTCTATATAGTCTCCTGCGGACAGATCTCAGAAGATTCATGCCGGGGATGAAGTCATCCAAGTTAATCGGCAAACTGTGGTGAGTTTATTTGTGGAGACTTAAGTTCTCTCCTGTAGAACTTTTAATGACGTTTAAAGACATTTTGTGTAAATGATGAACATTTTCAGCTTCCGTCCTGTTTTCCACTATTTTAAGTACCTATTGCATCTGCCTATTGTATCTGCTTATTTTCTCACAAGTCTGATTTCTTCCAGATAAATTCATAGACTTGGATTTTGTGGTTCGTGGGAAAGTCCTCCCCTTCTCACTTTTTTTCTTTTGAAGGTGGGGTGGCAGCTAAAAAATCTGGTGAAGAAACTGAGAGAAAATCCCTCAGGAGTTGTTCTGCTGCTGAAGAAGCGTCCCCCCGGGTCTTTCAACTTCACCCCTGCCCCCCTGAAGAACCTGCGATGGAAGCCGCCCCTGGTCCAGGTACCCATTGGTCATTGTGACCCTCGTCTGTCACCCTCACGTGAACAACGTCCAGTGTCTGATCTGTCTCCCCTCCAAAAGAATCCCCAAATAGACTAAAATTTGAAGGTGATTGGTTTCAGAAGTTTGTGTGTAATTATCCTATTGTCCTGCTTATGTGTAAATACAAATTTTAGAAATACACTGGACGGTGTAGTAGCCACTAGCTCTATATGACTGAATAATTACTGAATTAAGTTAAAGTCCAAGTTTGGTTTCTCAGCGTCACTGGCCACCTGTCAGTGCTGAATATTCACATGTGGCTGGGGGCCGCCATATTGGACCGTGCAGACACTGACATTCCCATCACTGCAGAAATTTCATCCTAGTCCTTCTCTTTGCTCATCTCAAATACATACTTACGTGGTTGTATTACAGTTTGAATACAGGTTGAATACTCTTTGTGGAGAGACCACATGGGTTGAGTTGTTAGTGGTGCTTTACCAAGGCTGGGTAGGGGGTGCTGGGAGCGATCCCCACCTAGTCGAGAGTAGGATCACATTAATGTTGATGCATTGTTTAGAATTGCAAATATGTGGTGATAGTAAAAGACAAACTGGCTTTAAGTGAGTGTTATTACTGAAGTTGTTTGCAGATGGACGTACACTTTAGTGCTCACCTCTGGCTGGACTGCACTCTCTGGCCGTCCTCCTTGTTAAACTATTAGTCCTTGGTGTTTATTTCCTACACCAAGAATGAAAAACAATAACATTTTCATGCCCTTTTCTAAGATGAAGATCATGACTTGTGCCTTTGATTTCATTGTATATCTTCACACAAAACAGTGGTCTTGATTTGGACACTGTGATGCACTGGATATATGACTACACATGTTGCTCACAGGGGAGGGGTTAAAAATAGGAGACACAGCAGAGGGCAGAGCGAGGGGGAACAGAATCAAAGTCACCTCTTCAATAGGAAGGGCATATATAAATTTAAAAAAAGTTGACATGTATTTATAGTGTATGCCCAATGTTTTGAAATGTGTTGCATTGCAGAATGGCTAACTCAAGCTCATGAACTTGTGTGTTACCTCACAGACCATTTATTTGTGGTGAGAGTATTTACAAGTGTTAGAAATGTAGCAGTTGTCAAGCATGAGCTATGCCGTTATCAGCTGCAGTTGTTGTACAGTAGATGTCTTGACCTTAGTCCTCCCAGCTGACTGAAACCTTTACCTTCACAGTATCTCCTCCGTCCCTGGGAATCACCCTTCTCTCTGCTTCTTTGATTGTGGCGTTTTTAGATTCCACGTATAAGCAAGATTAAGTGGATCTTTGTCTTTCTGGCCTGGCTTATTTCACTTAGCATAATGTCCTCCGAGTTCATCTATGTTCTTAACAGCGACAGGATTTCCTTCTTTTCTAAAGACAAATCGTATTCTGTTGTCTGTATACATGCGTCATAT
Source organism: Otolemur garnettii (assembly GCF_000181295.1). Classification (NCBI taxonomy): domain Eukaryota; kingdom Metazoa; phylum Chordata; class Mammalia; order Primates; family Galagidae; genus Otolemur; species Otolemur garnettii. The sequence continues at coordinate 2,559,190 of NW_003852521.1, forward strand.
TTTCTTTGTCCGTTCCAGTTGATTGACACTTAGGTTGGTTCCCTGTCTTGGCTGTGTAAATCATGCTGTAGCGAACATGGGTGTGAAGACATCTTTATAACGTTCCCATTTCATTTTCTGTAATTCATACCCAGGAGTGGGATCACTGGATCAAGTTTATGATGGTTCTATTTTTGAGGACCCTTCATGCTATTTTCCTAAATGGCTGTACTAATTTGCATTGCCACCAACGGTGTACCAGGGTTCCCTTGTCCTCATGGTGGCCTCACTACCACTTCTATCTTTTTGATAATAACAAACATCCTAACAGATGGGAGGTGATATCTCCTTATGGTTTTAATTTGCATTTCCCTGATGATCTGTGATGCTGAGCGTTTGTTCATGTGCCTGGTGGCCACCTGTCTGTCTTCTTTGGATAAATGTCTGTTCAGGTCCTTTGTCCATCTTTTGATCAGGTTATTTGTTTTTATACTATTGAGTTGTTTGAGTTCCTTAGGTATTTTGAATAGTAAACCTTTATCAGATGCACATTTCTGACTATTTTTTCCTGTTCTTTAGATTTCCTGTTCACTGTGTTTGTTGTCATATTTGCTGTGCAGAAGCTTTTTGGTTTGCCGTAATCCCATTTGTTCTTTATTTTTTTTAACCTGTACTTTTGAGGCTATATTTAAAAAATCGTTGTCCATAACTGACATACTGATTACACCCCAGCTGTTTCTGTTTTCACTGATCAGTATGAAATCAAACATGTTTTTATTTTTTATTTTTTTTAATTCTCAGAATGTGATACTTACACTCAGAGGTGCTTAATTCTTCGTAGTAAGTGATGCAGTGCCGACATGCGAGGTCTGCCTGCTGATTGGTGCGTGGGATAAGTAATAGGTTCTGAAGACGCAGAGCTAGGTGTGCCCTGGGTGGGTGAAGGCACCTCTTCCTGGTGCAGGGGAGCATTTTGGAGCCTGGAAGGGTAGGTGGGGTTGGCATTGGCAAGTGGGGGTACATATTGTAGAGGAGGTGAATGCTATTTTTTAAACACACTCGCCCAGAAAAACACGGCTATGCTGCCGTCAGGGAGGAGCACCGTCTTAGATAAGGTTTCCTAGAGTAGAGTCTGGGGCCTTAGATGAGGCAGTTAGTCTTTCTAAGCTCACTGTCTTAATTCTTGGGTTGACTATTAGAAAAGACAGGGTAAGGCTGAGGAAGCCAGTGAGGCAGGGGACAAGCAGGTGTCCAGTGTGACAGAGAACCTGAGTGGTGACAGAAATTAGAGTCAGGAAAGCCAGTGGAAGGAAGACACAATAGGTATTTTGCGCATAACTGAGTTTGAGGTGACAGAGGAAAATTCACATGGTTATGTTCGGAATGCAAGTGGAAATTATTTTTATATACCACCAGTAGTGCTTTCTTGATGTGTGGAAATTCACCTAAGAAGAGCGGCTCTTCCAGGTTCTTGGTTTTGCCTATCTCTGGACAAGTTCCACTCACTGTACAGTTTGGGAGGGAGGTGGTGGTGAGAGACGGAGGCACCTGCTTTGCTGTGGCGGGGGGAGGTAATCACCACCAAGATGCAGAGGCTGGTTTTTAGTTTAATGGTCATTGTTCTCATGATGCATCCTGGATGGTTTCACACACAAATTCTGGCAGACGGCTACTCGGAGGACTTGCTGTTTCTCTAGGTTTTATTCGTCAGTGTTCCTTCTGCCTGGAAGCCCACCATTCCCAGAAGGGAGTTCTTTAGTTCTTCTCAACGTCATCATGGAGAAGGTGACCCTGGCTCCCTGTGACTCTGTGTCTCTCCTGAACATCCGTTCTGTGAATCTCCTGGTGGTCACTTCCAGCTCCCTCACTCTGGCTGTTCTTCCTTCAATGCTTGGAACCTGGTTCACAGCCTCACTTCTTCCTATACAACTGGGGTTTGACTGGGGCCACAGGTGGCTTTTTATGCCTGCCAGGGCCCAGCACAATTCTTGCTGGCCTTCCTCAAATATTGAATGCCTTGGGTCTAAGATTTTCTTGTTTCTTTACCAGTGAAAGTTTGTTGTTGTCATTGTTAGACTGCAGGAAAGATGAGATTGAGGTTTTCACACATAATTGTAAAACTATGGACTTTGAGACCAATAACATAATGAAAATTAAGCTATATGGGTCCAAAATTTTTAAAACTAACTCGTATGCATGAGCACATATATACACATAGAGAGGGTGGCCATAAAGTGTGTGTGGAATTTAAAATTGCACATGAACTTTGTGGCCACTCTGTATGGATACACAGATATACATCAGACAGTATGAGGTTGCCTGCTTTCTGTGTGAAAGCTGTGTCTCGAGTCCTTTAGATGTGTCGTCTCAGTCCTTACAGCCACCCGTTTTAGCTCCTATTTATTCTCATGTACAGATGAGGCACAGAGGAATTGAGTGACTTGCTCAGCGATACACAGCTAATGAGCAGTCGGTAATGGTAGAATTGCTAGTGATTTCCATGAACTAACTCTTCTAATTCTCACTGCCCCTCTATGTGAGAGTTATTGTATCACCCTTTTATAGGGTGGGGGGGGGGACTGAGGCACCGGGTTTACATGATTTGCTCAGAAATACATCAACAACCCTGGCACTAGCTCCTGAGCCTCAGCTTCTCACTATCGTGTGTCTAGTCTTTTAAAACCCTAGGTTAATTTTAAGTGGTTTTCTTTTGCAAGTTTTTGCTTGGGGCAGAGTTTGAACCACCACCTCCGGTATATGGGACTGGCGCCCTACTCCTTTGAGCCATAGGTGCCACCCAATTTTGAGTGTTTTAAAGAAAAATAGAAGTGAAATACTGTTAGTATTTGTAAATGGCCATAGCCACTGTTCACACACAGGCTGGTGTTGGTTTGGGGCAGGGGAAGGAGCACCCAGAATAATCTCCCAATTGACTTCTGCTGTTTCAGACCTCGCCTCCGCCCACTACGACCCAGTCCCCGGAAAGCACCATGGATACCTCACTGAGGAAGGAGAAGCCAGCCATCCTGGACCTGTACATTCCACCCCCGCCATCTGTTCCTTACTCTCCCCGGTATGTTAATTTCCATTTTCATGGTACCCTCGTTTCCTTTCGGTATGAACTCTAGATCAGTGGTTCCCAACCTTTTTGGCACAAGGGACTGGTTTCATGGAAGATAATTTTTCCATGGAGAGGGAGGGGGTGGCATTAGATTCTTATGAGGAGCAGGTACCCTAGATCCCTCATGTGGGTTTATAGGAGGGGTCGCACCTCTATGGAATCTAAAGCTGCCACTGATAGGACATGAGGCAGAACTCAGGTGGTGATGCCAGTGAAGGGGAGCAGCTGTAAATACAGATGAAGTTTCACTCGCTCACAGTCACCTGCCTCCGGCTGTGTGGCCTGGTTTCTAACAGGCCATAGGCCAGTACTGGACTACAGCCTGGGGTCAGGGACCGCAGTTCTAGATGGTGCTATAAAGTTTACAAGGATCTTGAGAGAGGAAGATCCTTCACTGAGATAGGTCTGCATTGTGAAACTGCCATTAAAAAGAGGCTAATTAATGTCACAGCTTTATTTTATTGAGAAAGGTGTGTTCTGCATAGCACTTTAAAATGGGTACAAAAACATACATGGTTAGAATGAACAATATTTCATAGCAGTAAAAGTGCCTATAATCAACAGTGAGTTAGGGTAAACTTTAAAATAACCAAAAGACTGGAACTAGAATGTTCCTAACACAAAGAAGTGACAGGTGAGGGGCTGCACACCCCTATTATCCTGATTTGATGGAGTCACGTTGCATGACTGTGTCACGATATAGTATGTAGATAAAGACATACAGCTATTATATTATGTATCCATAATAACTAAAAATAAAAGAGATTTCTGTTATTTCTAAAAAAAAAAAGTTTAAAAAAGCATAAAAAAAAGGTATGATCAGCTTTCCTCTACAGGAGTATAGGCATAGATCTAGGTTTTATGGGGCTTGAACTTTATAATTTGGTGAGAAGGGAGCACTTTAAGAAAGGAATACAGAAATATCTTTTGAAAAATTTATGGAACCATATCCTCTGCCCGAGGCCTTGGAAGGTCTGTTTCTGGGGACCCTGTAGCTTAAGTTTCATGAATACCCTAATAAATTCATTTTGGGGGAGGAAGATAATGAACACTCTGTGAGGCTAATTAATGTTACAGCTTTATTTTATTGAGAAGGGTGTGTTCTTCACAGCACTGTAAAAAACCCCAGGTGAGTGTAGGTACGGATGTTTCCTGCCTATGTGTGTGTATTACAGACTCTTAAAGACAGTTGTCTTGGAAAAAACCACATTCTATGGCAGTGGTTCTCAACCTTCCTAATGCCTCCAAATGCTGCAACCCTTTAATACAGTTCCTCATATGTGGTGACCCCCAACCATAAGATTATTTTTGTGGCTACTTCATAACTGTAGCTTGAGAACCGCTGCTGTATGGTATAATGAGGATGGTATATAAAGGTCGGAGATGATGGAGGTGATCTAGGCTTATGCTTTCAGTTTGCATATTTATATATGTGGATAAAACTAGAGAACCCAATGTACATGTATTTCTGTATATTCTGTGTACATTTCCTGAGTGTTACCACCTGACACAAAACAGACCCACTGCTTACTCGTAGACAACTTCCAGAGACTTGATTCACCTATGAAGAAGAATTTGAGAAATACACAATTATACTGTAATATTTCAAAGGGCCCAGTTCAGACTGCACTGATGACAGTGACGTTTTGCGCCCCCTGGAGTTCTTCCTTTGTAGCTGAGCCATTTGCTTCCGTTGTGTTTCTTTGGTGTCAGGGACAGAGAGGATTCAACGTTGTTTCCTCTTCCTGAGTCTCATTTTACTCAGAACTTACTATAGCACAGAGAGAATTTACCGCAGGTGGCCCAGGCCCTCTGGTTCTCGGGATTAGGGTGCATTTAGAGGTGCAGATCACCGTTGCCTCTGTACCTCTAGGGCACGGAGTTTTACTGACAACCAGTGTGTGGGTTGTTCTGTCAGAACCACAGGGAGAGGCCCTCCCCTGACCCCAAATATTCTTGTCTGGGCCTCAGGAAGAAATCCCAGGACTAGTGGCAAGAAAAAAGGGTTACATCGATGGGGAGAGAGGGAACTAGGTTAAGCTACTTTGGGGAGATGCTCTGGAGATCACATTCTGGTGCGCACACACCACTAATTAAGGATATTTTCTGAGGAATAAAAAAATGGAAATGAGTTAGAGGAAAAAATGAGTTGTGAGTCATGAAAGCTTTGTGGATGGGGGAATTACATGCTAGGTTTCAAGGTGTGGAAGGAGTAGATTCCTAGGTGGGAGGGGTGGGCAGAGTGCCGAGCTCCCCTGGGATACCACACACAGGCAGGGCTGGCTGCGTTAGGTGGCTCTGGAACTTGGTTCTCTATTTTGTAGTAGTTTTTGTCTAGGATTTACTAAATGCAACTAGTTGAACCCTCTGGCACTAGGGCTCAGCTAAAATCAATTTTAAGTTTTATTATTCATTGACAGAATTAAGATGAAATTGGTGATCCCACTTCTGCTTTCTGTAGTATTTAGTTCATGAAAGAGTCACTCTCCGTCAGGTCCTATAAAGCCTCCTTTGTGTTTTTTAACATAATTTCAAATTGAACAACTTCATTATACATCAAGAGTCTTTTTTGCTGAATCTTGGCACAGATGCTATTCTTGGCATGAGAAAAATGGCTCGATAGATCATACCTTACACAGTCAATAGGAGATTCGCACTATGGGACAGAAACACAAGAAAAGAAGAGCTGTTTTTTCAAAGCCACTTTTGTTTAAACATGTATAGACAAAGTTACATTCGCTCTTTTTTTTAATAGGATCATGGTATTGGCTCTTATTCAGGAAGATCTGTATGTATATGAGAGGCAACTGGGGTTAAAAAGAGGACTGCTTTTTCCTCCAGTGGCAAAGGAGAATTTAGATTTTCTTAATGTATGCTGGATGTAGCGTGATTCCTGTAATTCTGCAGTGTGAGAGAATCTTTGTAAGCAACTTAATTATTGCACGTTATCTTCCAGGGATGAGAATGGGAGTTTTGTTTATGGAGGAATCAGTAAGTGTAAGCAACCATTGCCTGGTCCTAAGGGTTCCGAGTCCCCAAATTCCTTCTTGGACCACGAGAGCCGAAGACGAAGATTCACCATTGCCGACTCTGATCAGTTGCCTGGGTATTCTGTAGAAACCAATGTTCTGCCCACAAAAATGAGAGAGAAAACTCCATGTTATGGTAAACTTCCAAGTGTTTGTTTTGTTCCGCAGTTGGCTTTTACTTCTCGCCCCCACCCCCGTCCTTATTTGGAACTGCTGGATGGATTTGGCAGGCTTTAAGGGTAATCCGAGGAAAACATAAACCTCAATGAAATTCTAAGTATGAGACCTTTATTCATCTCTCTAAAGCAAGCCTTGTTGAGTCATTCCTCTGCCTGGCATCAAAGCTCAGCTGAGTGAGATCATGTTACAATTTTAACTTTTAGTGTCTGGGTTTTGACTTGGGAGTTGCTTTGCTCCACAGACTCAGTCTCAAGTTTAGCGTGAACCTGTCCTAACTGCTTGCTATGGAAATGCAGTGCTTTAAAGTACAGTAGAACCTCTGTAAGCTGACCACCAAGGGACTGTAACAAACCGGCCAACAAGTGGAAGTGGTCAACATATAGAGCTAAGCTACTGTACTGATATGTACATGTGGTGCATGTCCGATCTATGAAAATTAGTTCAACTTAAGGAGGTGGTCAATGTCGAGAAGTGGTCAGCCATGGAGGTTCTACTGTACTTATTTTAAAATGTGTTGTCACTTTTATTTAAGTGGGAATGATATTGTGGGGTCCAAGTTATAAATGAAGGGAAGGATTCTCAGAAGTCCCCAAACTCGTCAACTTTGTCATCTTCCTTTTTGTCCTTAAAAGGGAAGCCCCGGCCTCTGTCCATGCCTGCGGATGGGAACTGGATGGGGATTGTGGACCCTTTTGCCAAACCTCGAGGTCATGGCAGGAAAGGTATGTTTAATGTAAGCAAACCAGAAGACCCAAGTGGGGAGTCAGAAGACCCAGGCCTCAGTTTCAATTCTATTCCTAAATGTGTTAAAATAACTAGACGGAGCACATAACCTCCTGAGTCCCATTTCTCTTCTATAAAATCAGTACTGCTGAAGGCCTCTCAGCTCCTGCCTATTTCTAGAATGGCAGATTTCATAATCCTTGTTAGTGACTAAAAAATCACTTGTTAATGACTGATTAACATTGTGTGTTATAAAAACGTAGACATTAATGGTCTAATTCTTAAATAAGGAGAAAGAAATTATTCTTATCCTAAATGTTATGAGTATTGTTATTGGAATTTCATTCATTTCTGATGAATGAACATTAATTTTTTTCTTTCAGATCCTTGTGTTCAATTACCATTTGAAAAGAAATTTGTATTTAATTTGCCCTGTAATCAAAGTTACTGTTTACGATACTAGCGTTAAAGGAAATGTTTAAAAATATTCTTTTTTTTTGCCAGGTGATGCTTGGATCAACATTGGCAAAACATCATAGCATTGTTTTTGCAGTGTTGAAACAAATAGCACCGTAGGCTTTAGATAGAAAAAGAAGAAGAAAAAAATTCTGGAGGTTCTAACCTTGCAAAGGCCCGTGACATCTACTGGGGACTTACTAAAGTTTGTCTTAAGCACCCATGCCACTTGGATTTTGCTAGAGTGAGAAAAGGATGGGTGCCTGTGTATGTTCAAGTTACTCGTAGTTAACAGGTGAATATCTGTGGAGCAGTCAGCAGGTGGCAGGGCTGTCCTTTGTTTAGATTTAAAAATGTTAACATCTTCAATGCCATTCCTAGGAACCTGGATTTAGCCTTTTGTTTCTTTCATATATTGAGAAGAGAAAGGAGAGGGTTGAGGAGTGTGAAACTGGGAAATTGGACAATTACCGGTCCCCTCCACTCCTTCCACATTTGTCCTGCACGATTATTTTAGGATAAAAGATACCTGCCCGTGGCCACTTAAAAACAATAACAGATTGATTGGGATATAACTTACAGCATAAGAAGTTCACTCTTTTAAAGTATATGCAATTAGGCATTTTTTAGTATATTCACAGAGTCGTGCGCCAGTTACCACTCTCTAATTCCAGAACATTATCACAACCCTAAAACAGAACTAAGGAGAAATCCCATAGCTGTCTGCAGTCACTCCCAGGTCCATCCTTCCCCAGTACGTTGGATGGTCTCTCATCTACTTTGAGTCCATGGATTTGCCTAGTTGCTATTCTGGACATTTCATATAAATAGATGTATCTACAATTTGTGGCTTTTTGACAATAGGCACTTTATAAAAGTGTCTTTTCCATTTTGAATACAAAAGCAAAACAGACACATTGAAAAACATCTAGAAGGCATGAGAAAATAAAACTCAGCTGGAACCTGCTTCCCTAACCTAGAAATAGCCATGTTGGGTGTGGTTTCTGTTTATTCCTAGGTTTACATTGATATACCTGGAAAGTGTGCAAAATAGAAGAAATAGATGTTCAATAATATTATGTAAAGTGAATATTTCCTATATCATGTATTTTCTTACGTGGCTCCATTAATAGTCTATCTTGTGGCTGTAGCACCTATTTATTTAGCCTGCTACTTTGGAGATTTAGGTTATTTTCTCCCCATTTATCCATGTTTTTGCAAGCACCTGTATCCATAGTCTCCACACATTCCTGGGTCAAAAGAATACTGGTGTTACCAAAGGGCACTGAATTTTCAGTTTCTGTTGAGTTTCTTAAACATCCCCCTATCCTAGGGGCTCTACTGGCATTTAGGGTCATGTCATTCTCCCAGGAACACCCCAGTCTTTGAATGCCCCGCACTGTGCTTCACTCGGGGTGACAGTGCATCCCCAACTCCCTCCATGCTCCTTAGAAGAAGCCTTGCTGTAGAGGCCCAAGCTTGTGCTGTAGGCATGAGCAAGGACCTGCAGGGAGGGAGTGATAGTCATGGGACTTGCTCTCATTGTCTTCCGAATTCAAGCGAAATTGTAAGAATCTTATACCCGTGAAGAAGTACAGGCTCTCTGAGTCTGCTGTGCCTGTGTTACCTCTCGGGGCCAACACAGCTTAAGTCACGAGGGACCTTCTTCCTCTGTTTCTGCTTTCTGAGCACCCAGTGGGGTGGGCTGGATCATGTGTGAGGTTTTGTAGCCCATCCAGGCAGGGAGAGCAGGGGATGGTGCCCACTGTCAGAGTGGTGGCTGAAGTCTAGGCAGGCCGGTGCAGTGGATGGTTATTTTAATAGAATTGTGGGCTTTGTCTGAAAACAGGAGAAGACGCCCTTTGCCGGTATTTCAGTAACGAGCGGATACCCCCCATCGTCGAAGAGAGCTCCTCTGTCCCGCACCGGTTCTCCAGACCCACGACGGAGCGGCAGCTGGTCCGTGGTGCAGACTACATCCGAGGAAGCAGGTGCTACATCAACTCAGATCTCCACAGCAGCGCCACGATTCCATTCCAGGAGGAAGGGACCAAAAAGAAATCTGTCTCCTCAGCCTCGAAGTCCTCGGCCTCAAAGTCCTCGTCCACGGAACCGTCCCTGCTGGTCAGCTGGTTTACTCGCCTGAAACTATTGACTCACTGAGAGCTGCCCTGCTCCGGGTCCTGCCCGCTGCTGCCCCAAGTGCCTTGCTCCGCAGTGGACAGCCTCTTCCCATCTCACCCACAGTATTAGGGAGTGACCTTCTGCATTCTCATTTTCTTTTCTTTTTGGAAAGTTCTATACTGCCCTTCTTGGAAGTTTGAGGTAATTGAATGGGAACAAATCCAGAGGATCTTAGGTGCTGGCTTACGGGGGCCCAGGAGGGAAATGGACAGAGCCTTCTCTTCCTGCTTTCTCAGAGACAGAACATGGAGACACACTCCATAAATCAGAGCCGCGGCCAGAAATGTTCTGGTCATTGTGAGAAACTGTTGGCATTGTTCCTTTTGGGAGGTTGGGGGACTAAAATTGGTGGCTATTGTCGTACAGATGTGTTGGTTTGTGGTCCAACTTCTTTACCTAAAAAAGCCAGTGGAGAAAACGTCTTTGTTTTGATTTTTAAGGCTATGTGCCACATTTGTAAGTGCAGGAGTTTGGCTTTGAAAATAACACGTGGCAAGTGTCTCCTGCTCTCCAAACAGAGGTGTAAGTGTAGGCCCGTTACACTTGATTCATTTCCATTTTTGTAAGTCTCAGTATAGGTCAGTTAATACAAACCACATGAACACATTTTGATAGGGCTTATTACACACAAAGAACTGTATGTTTATTTGTGAGGGGTATTGTTGTTGTTGTTACATATTATTGTCTGTAAGGGAAGGAAGCTATACGATTTGCTGACAGCCAAAGTATCATTCAGAAACATGAAACAAGATTTGGGTTAATGAGACATAGATCAGTTTGCATTTCACCCTGTCCAATGTCTATCTTCCAGAAAAGAATGTACAGTTCTTTGAAATTGTACACATTTTGCTAACTAGAAATATCTTGGAAAGCCTTGTGGTCACTAATTTTCAACTTGCATCAGGTATTTTGGAAAAGCGTGTCTGGATATTAACTCTTGTTTAAACTGAATGTATGATATTTTGTTAGAATGGAAAAGTACTATCTTGTTAATTTAAGTGTTTTAAATATAGTTGTATATTTTTCTTATTCTTAGTCACATGTGATTGAAGTATTTCTGTTTCGCGTCATACACGAACCCAACGAAAAAAGCATTTAAGGTGTTTTCAGATTATCAAGAGTGACCAACACTATTGTCAGCAGGGCACTGTTGTCAAAAAACCAAAACAAATCCTGCCAGGCATTTTGGGATTTTATGGATTGGAAATGGAGGAGAAGAAGGGGTGTGTGCAAAGTGCCATTATATGGGGGGATCCTTTGAGGGATGTTCCTGGGCAGAGCAGATATCCTCTAGTCTCCCCCACGGTGCCTCTCTCAGCTTTGCTGAACTGCCTGGAGTTCAGCACATGGGAGAGCCCCCTGGCACTGGCAAACAGTCCCCCTTTCAGATGCTTCTGGGGGGTTAGAGGGGCCGGCAGCCTCTCCCCGATAGGTGGCTGGGCTCAGCCCAGACGCTTTGCTGTCAGTCTCTGAGGCAGTGTCTTTCAACCTTTGTATCTCAGTATAAACTCACTAAACTTCCACAGCACACTTAAGTTAGGTTGATCCAAAAAAGAAAAAAGAGTAAAAAAAAATATATACTTACTGTGCTTTGAACTTTTTTTGAATATGTTTTAATTAATGATCTTTAAACATGTTGGTGGCCCACCCGAGATCCTGTCACGGCACACTGGTTGAAAATCACTGCTCCACAGGCCCTGCAGGGACGGTCTGGGCATTTTATGGGAGATCTAAGGGTGTCCGACAGAAGAGGCTTGGTGGGTGTGATTCACTGGGAACTTGGCCCACTGTGAGGGGGGAGTGTGGAACAGGGAGATCTAGTGCGAGGTGCTGGTGATGAGGGGGAGCCAGGGAGGAGGAAGTGCGTGGCCCTGTGCATCCTGCTGTGGGCTGGAGCTGGCTGTGTGCCGGGCAGTAGGGGCAGCACCTGCCCACCCCACCCCCTGATGCTGCAGCTCCACAGCATACTGAGTCTCGCCGCTTAGCTGGTAGGTTAGCCCCTAATTTTGGAGAAAATGGGGAAAATGTCACTTGTGAATTGAATAGCCATCCTCAAAATGCATTTTCAGAATGTCACTATTGGCAGCACCCCCAACCAGATGGGCGCTTTTTTCCCCTGAAGTCCCGGGGACAGCCAGAGAAGTCTCTGCATCCTCTACGGTCAGTCCCTCTCTGCTGCTGCATTTTTATCTTTATTTGAGGCTCTCTTCTGAATTATGTTTGAACAATATATTGCTGCTAAAAAAAAGTTTGTCCGTCTTTGTATTGAAATGTGTAAACAATGGTTTCATATGGATTGCTTTGAACTTAGGAGAAACTGCTTGCCTCAGTAATAATCCAGGTTTAATGGCACATGTGTGTTGCCACATGGAGATGCAGGATGATACTTTTTGACATGACACCTTAAAACAGTGCTGTTTTCTTTTTAAGCCTGCTAGACCCAATTCAACACCCATCCCTTTTTGTAATGCCACATTACAATCATCAAATGAAAATCATGAGTGACACAATTTACCTTTATACATAAAAGTATTACCTCATTTACCATTTCGAAATGAAACTAAGTGGTACTGTATCCAGCCTCTAAACCAGTGTTTTTCAACTTTTTTTTTTTTTTATCTCACGGCACACTTTACCCTATAGTTTAACTTCTGCAGCACACTTAAATTAGGTTGATCAAAAAGAAAAAACAGTGCTGTGCTTTGAACTTTTTTTTTTTTGCAGTTTTTGACCGGGGCTGGGGTGCCCAATCCTTTGAGCCACAGGTGCTGTCCCCTGTGCTTTGAACTTCTTTTGAAAACAAATTAATTAATGATTTTAAAAAAATTTTGCAGCACACGAGATCCTCTCATGGCACACCAGCATGGTTCAACACAGGTTGAAAATCACTGTTCTAGACATATCAATATGGTATCCTAACTGAAATTTTATAATGAAATAATTAATATGTAAATGCTGTAGCACAATTACAAGATGTAGTGAAATGATACTGAGACAAGGCACATACTCTGTGTGTGTATAAATACATAGAAAACACAACGAGCATGGTAGCGATCAGCACAGACCAATACAGGCTTGCTACCTTCGAAATCAATACCAGGGATGGGATTGATGTCAGAAAAGTGATTTACTAAAATGTGGTCAATTCTTGATAAAGTTCTTGGTAAAAAAAGAACTGATCCTCGCTCAGGCTGTGCTCGCTGTGTGCCTGGCATTGTTCCAAATCCTTCCCTAACAGTTGTGTGAGATGAGTGCTGTTTTTATATCCCCTTCACATAGGGACAGGTTATCTAAGTTATCTACTGACTGTCTGAGTTATCTTCTGATAATGGCAGAGCTTGGATGAAAATTAAAGCAGTCTGGCTCTGGCATCCTTACTCATAATCTCTTTGCTGTACAGGCCTCCTTCCATTTATAGAATCTTCTAAATGCGTTGCTGAAAAATCCAGAGCATATTAAAACTGGGCTAAAAATTCCTTGGGTGTTTATATAGCAAATGAAATTGTAGATTCACAGTTGTGAACTGGGTTTCCCTCTACCTGCATATTTGGTGGAACAGTTGGAAGTTGCACTGTTGGGGGACAGCTCTTCGTCATGAGGGGTCTGACCTGTAGGGCTTGTGTAGCTTCCCACAGATTAAATGCAAGTAGTGGCCACCTGTCATGGGCGCCTCCTCTGCTCACCAATTCCCAACACTGCCTCTAGGGGGCGGTACCATCTCTTTCAGAACAAGTGTTCTAAAAGAAATCTATCCTCTGTCAGTAGTGTTTCAGTCTATACATTCATTTTCTGACTCTGCTTCTCTCTCAATTCTTTCTCCACCAAACCCTGAAGTTTTAGAATCTGTTTCATTAGGTTTTGAAAATTTTTGTTTGTTTGTTTTTTCCCTTGAAAGCCAAGCACTTTTTGCCCACCCGGAGTTAAAGACCATAAATATTCCCAACTTTTAGTTTGGTAACCTTCAGAAAACTCTCAGAGGTACTGACATCTCTCAGAGAGCTCCAGTGAGTAAATGTGTTTGACATTTGAATGTTAGCAAAACACAAACTTTGTGTTGGCCTTTTGGCCACCAGGGGTAAGGACAGTGACCTGACTTGAATGTTTTTTCCTTCGTGCGTGTCATTAGGCCACTGATTCACGTTTTGCTCCATTGTTAATAAAAATCACTGCATCGTTTCCTTTGGTATGGGACTAATGCAGATTTGGTGGAAGATTTTGTGGACGGTCGACAACTTAAAAGGAATTTAACTACTTTGGGGATGGTCATTCTTTGGCTTAGCCAGTGATATTTGATTTTATTCATTTTTGAAGTTATTTTGTGTCTTAGCCAGCTCAGGCTCCTATAACAAAATACCACAGCCTGGGTGGCTTATGTGACAGTTCTAGAGGCTGGGAAGTCTAATGCCCAGGTGCAGGCTGACTCAGTTCCTGGTAATGCCCTCGTCCTGGTTTGCAGACATTCGTCTTCCGTTGCATCCTCACCTGGCCGAGGAGAGTAAGCTCTCTCTTGTCTCTTCTTGGTGAGGGCACTAATATCATTCATGAGGGCTCTGCCCTCAGGACCTACTTACCTCTAAAAAGGCCCTACCTCCTGATACCATCACATTGGAGATGGAGGTTTCAACATATGAATCTGGGGAGGATGTGAATGTTCAGTCTGTAGCACTCTGCTTTTGTATTTTTTAATACTTTCATGCTAATCGGCTGGAAGGTATTTTAAAATTGCCTTAAATGACTTTTCTGATGTCTCTTCAAATATGTGGGAGGTCTTGCAGGATGCATCAACCCTAGGAGGACCTCTGTACATGTTTGGTAATACTAAAGGAGCTTAAAAATATTTTTTTACAGCTTGAAGGAGATGGAATTAGAAAAAACAACCTGACCTTTCTACTGCCATATTAAGTTCTGCTGTAGGGCTTCTATTTATTTGGAGCCAGAATGATTGCCGGGATATGCTAAACTAACAAGGACACCCTCAAAGTGAGTTTTAACATAAGTAAAGGGGAATGATTACATCGTGTTCGGACATTGCTAGAGAGCCATGTTTCTCTCTGGTTTTAGGGAGATGGGATCTGTCCCAAGCTCTGTGTGTATGTACAGAAAAAAGATTGCTCCTACTACAAGAGTCGTTCTGACACAATGGCCTACTGGCCCAGTGATGTGGAGAGAGGAAAGAAAATTTTGTGCATAACCAAAAAAATAATGTCACCCAGCCAGGAGGCTGTCACATGCAGTTTCTCAGAACCTTGGGGGCATGTACTCCTCTCCCCTTGCATAGAAACGTGTATGGTTCCAGTTATTAAGGACTATCTGGCCATAAGATGACCAGCTCCAGGCATATTCTAAAATTCTATGGAAGTGTTTTACAAAGCCTATCTTCTGAGTTGATCAGCTGTCCCTGGCTGCCATTTTACAATAGACCTCAGGGATAAAAGCATGTGACCTTACACTGAAGAAGGTCCTTGTTGGAGATATCATGGGCCTTGTTGGAGTCAATGCTCGCTGAGGAAGGCAGCTCACAGCCCAGCATTCACGCCACGCTGCAGCCAGGTTGTTACACACCAAGTCCCTTTACTGAACCTCTTGTTTCTCTGAGAAGTTGTCAAACTAAAGTTGGAGGAGAAAAATTAAGAAATACACCTCAAAGGTATTTTTAAAAGAAGCAGTAATCACTCCTCCTGCCCTGGGATGGGAATATTCTCATCATTTTCTCTTTCCTTGCCTGGAGGATTGTAAACACTCAACTGTTTACGAAGAAATGATTAAAAGGAGAGAAAATGTCAGGAGAAAAATGATTAAAACGAAAGAAATGTTGTTCTACTGACTAGACCCATTAAAAGGGATAATTTAACTTGATTGTTGGGGGGGGATGAAGACTGGATTTTATTTTAAAATATTTCTTCACCAGTTTGATATGGCTTGATCTGAACATTTTGGTTATTTTACAGAATTATGAAAGAGCTCTAAAAATGAAGTTTAATATATAAAGTAATATCTCTGAAATAAGAAAGTATCCTTTAAATTTTAGAGTTCATGTCAGGTTCTGTTTTCTTACTTGAGTCCACATTTTCTGTCATTCCAACTGAGGCAACACCAGGATAAGAGAGGAGGGATTTGGGGGAATTAGTTCTAATTTAGAAGTCTTTGACTTTTGGAAATTGGCATCGAGTAGACAGAAGCAGTTGGGAGCTCTGCTTTTGAAGTCAGATAATCCAGCTGTCCCACTTTACCACTTACAAGCTCTGTGACTTGAAGCGAGGTACTTATCTCTGCTCCTCAGTTATCTATCAAATGGGGATAATAATAGAATCTACCTCACAGACCTATGGTGATTAAATGAGATAAGGTCTGTAAGGCCCTTTCTTGGTAGTCTAACACTTATCACCCAATGCATGTTGACCCCTGTAATGCTACGGTAGCAGTATTGACTCCCTCTTAACCGCTAGTAAATAAGGCATTCAGAGCCAGCCAACAGGGAATCGATCATTCTTTTGTCCATAACCAGCAAAGTAATGCTACTGTCCCATTGTCAAAAGGCCTCTGTGGAGTCTGGTCTGGACATGTGGTTTTTACTGGTACAGATCTCAATTACTCATGTTTTGGTTGAGTCAGAACTCAAGAAATGACAAGTCTATGACTGGACACACACTCAGAATAACAGAGTATTGTTTTCACATTGTCTGGCTCGTCAGCAGTGTATCTTCTCTCAGTCCCCCCAGATCGCTCCACACAGGCAGCCTGAGCATTTCTGCTTCTCCCAGTTGGCGGATGGTCTTTCTCTCCCATCCCCATCCTGAAGTGGTGTCCTCAAACTCATCTTAATGTTCTCCATGGTTAAAAAAAGAGGATAATGTAGATTGGTTTCTATTTTGGAAATTCACATTATGAAAAGGAACTCTTCTGTAAGTATAAAACCAAGAGATTGTATTTGCTTTGCTGAAAATGACAGGGCTTTGGTAGGTCCAGGAGGAGATGGGGAAAGAGAACGTATCGGGGGTTGGGGGGAGAGACAAAGGTTGTCAGGCTCAGCTTTTAGTTTAATGACCTGCGGGTGACTTGCAGCCATTTAGACACGTGTGGACTGTGACCCTTAGATCACTCAGAGGCTTAGCTAACGCAGGTACAGTAGTTGTGAATGTTTCTGGAAGGACTTTCATGGATGCAGCCTGTTTCTGATTGGCCATAAATTTTGGTCTATTTATATCACTCAACTGGGATGGGAGCTTGGCTATACTTTTTGTGGCAAATTTCCCAGCCCCTCCTCTACTCGAGCATTTGTGTTGGACTCCACCACCCGTCAGGTGGGGCACTTATGAATCTGTGGGTATGTGGTCAGATTTTACCTACATAATCAGTAGTTTGTATGATTCAACCTAGTGGGTTGCAGATACCCTGAGACTGCAAAGATCACATTTTTTTCTTCCTTTCTCTTTTTAGCCAAACCCCATTCTGTCTTGTGCCCTGTGACACAGTGGCATTCTGTACTCAGTGTCCACCCCCATGAACCTCTCGTCCCCTCTGCACTGAATACCCAGTGATGACTCCAAATCTGGGCTTACTCATCTGCTTATTTCCAGGGCCTGCCATTGTTGGTTCCTAGGAAAAACGGAAGACAATCATGGGAGTTGATTAAATTGTCATTTTATTCTATAGTATTTGTGCTCATGGAAAATGCCAAGGATAGACAAAGGTTGGCCATGGGCATTTAGATCAGATGTGCAATTGAACAAGGCAAAACAATTCCTCCCAAACTAGATCCCTACTTTTAGAGAAGAGAAGAATTAAACCAAGATCTTTCAAGATGTTGCTTTTCTTTTTTGCCTTTAGGGCATTTAAATAAATGGAAGACCATTTAAGCTAACTTTGTTTAAGGTGTTATATTTTGCTTGGAAATGCTACCCTTTTTCAGATTTCTCCTCAGTGAAAGAACGCCACCGAAGCCACCCTTATAGGTAGGTGTTCAATGGTTTTACTCAATTATACTCTTTAAACAACATAAAATACAAAATGCAGGATGTAAGATTTAGTATGTGTGGTAATTTTAACTAACAGCTAGTGAATTTTTAGCTGATGCTTTTCCTTAAACTTCTAACTTAGGACTCAGTTCTGGATTCTTAAATCTTGACAATGGACTCATCCTCTAAGGTCCAGCCACTGAGCTGAGTCCCGTGTCATCCACCCCAGGCTCTCCTTGACCATGTGCTGGACAGAATTGTTTTCTCCTGTTTTTCCATGGCATAGACTCATCCTATTAGTTAGATGTTTGGCTCTCTGGCTTTGATCGTGAAACTTTACAAAGCTGGTTCTGTGTAAGTCACAATATAGGCAGAGCAAACGTTTAGGTTATTAGATGGTAAAATTCATAATTGTGCAGTCAGAACCAAAATTAGAAAACAGGATTAAAATTTTCTGTGAAAAATACTTTCATTTTATATTGATTTTTTTTTTTTTTTTGCAGAGTGTTACATATAAAATTTTATTTCATTGGCTCTCATTTTAAAGACAACATAATACCAGGTGTCAGAACTCAATCATATTTATAGGAAGAATAAACCTTGGCCATCAACAACAGCTTCTTTGGTTACAGTACTGCAGTAACTGCTGAGAAGGTAGACACATTCAGAAGTCTACAAAGAGCTCGTGTAAGGCTCATACAGACAGTTTCAAATGAACCATAGGAAAATTAATGGCAGGGAGGAAAGGAAAAAGAATGCTCTTAGAAATTTAGGTAAGATGGAAGACCATTCTAGATCCGTGGTGGAAGGCAAGGAATTTGAACCTCAGAAAACCAAGTGGCGATATACAAAGGCTGTCAACTGAGTAGTGAATATTACTAAGAAACTCTGTCCCCAGGGGCTGAGTGACAGAACCACTGAGAATATTGCTGTTGTTATTTTGGAGACAACAAACCATGCTGTTAAGATAGTCTGAGGAGTGAAAGTTGAGTTTTAAAATACTGTTGTCCTTTGTGCATTGCTACATCAGGCTCATCTGAATGTTTGGGATTCTGCTTTGTGGATGTAAGAAAGTCAAGCAGAAAAGCTGCTCTCCTGTGTATCCCGCACACCAAAAGCATGGCAGGTAGCAGAGTTCAATTATGACACAGTTCAACAAAGAAAACAATTAAAAGGAAGAGATATCACATGGGTTAAATGAAGAGACTCCTTTGCAAACAGCAATCAATGATGATGACTATTACTGGGACGACGTGCCGTGGTTTTCCCAAATTAACAATTTGGGGCACTTTTATTGAAAGCACTTGTAGAATTAAGTGAAAATGTAGACTACTTTTCACTCATTTCGCAGGAAATGGAATTGAATTCTATTCTTGGCAACGAGAAAGATTTGCAAAATTCTGCTTCACTTTCTTTCCTTGCAGGGGGAGCATGTGTCCTAAGTTTCCTGGGAAGCCCTGCTCCCCTGATCTGGGTTCCTCCTCCCGCTTGTCCTTTCCCCCTGTTCTCATCTTTGGTCTCTTACTCTGTTCCTCAGTCTTTGTGTTGATGCAGCTCAAACCAGTCATGTCTGTCTCTTGGCTTTGACCTCCATCCTCCAACCATCTCTTTCCTTGGGTTTCTGTGATGGTGAACACTTTATTTAGCAATTGGAGGAATAAGCAACAATAATCCAGCCCACACATATGCAGCCTGTCAGCGTGTTCTTCTTTTGAACAGCATGGGGAAGATGAAAATACACTTGGCAGGAGGAGTGGGAACAGAAGCAGGCAGCGATATGATGGATTTCCCAAGATTCAAGAAAGAACAGCTGTCCTTGTGTTGGGCCTTCCTGTTGTTTCTTTGTTTTCCTTTTCACTGATTTCTATTCTTTACTTTCTCTTTTCTTCTATCTCTGTTGGGTTTATTCTCGCTTCTTGTATTAGGCTCAGGCTATAACAAATAACCCCCAGCACTCAGTGACTTCACACACTAAGAGTTGGTATCTTCCTCCTGCAAAGTCCTCTGCGGGTGCTCCAGGTTGAGTAACACTCCATGGTGGCCCTCTTGCTGGTGATTCAGGAACTCAGGTCACTCCTATCTCAGGATTTCTTCAATCTGGGGCTTCCAGGTTACCTGGCCTCATCCATGTAGGAGATTGGAAGATGAGCCAAGGGAAGGTGAATACTCAAAACCTGGCCCAGGAATGACCACCGTGGCCACCACAGGTGCAAGGGAGGATGGTGGGGGATAGCAATCAGGACCAATGGTCTCTGACATGTTTCTTAAGTTGTGGACACTTAGCTTACTAAACATACAGCTTCTCTTTGCTCAAGACTGTAAATTTACCATAGAATATTCCTTTTATCATATTTTACAAGGTGCAGTATATAGTCTTTTCAATGGCATTTGCATTACTTCTGCTTTTCCTGAGAATGTCCCCAGCAAATGGTTCCAGTGGACCTGTCACGTGTGCTTCTTGGCCATCTGTCTTTGTTTGCTTGATGCAACCCAATGTTCATTGACAAAAAAGCTCCATATGAAATATTCTGCAGCAAGTGAAAAGGAATGAATGACAGCTGTTCATGTCAAATTGATGAATTTTATTAGCATAATGTTGAGTTATAAAATCTCCCTATTTTTATGGCTGAATAGTATTCCATGGTGTACATATACCACAGTTTATTAATCCACTCGTGTTGATGGGCACTTGGGGTGTTTCCGTGGCTTTGCGACTATGAATTGAGCTGCTGTAACATTCGAGTGCAAATACTCTGCTTTGTTCTTTGCAAAGACACCAGAGTGATTTGAGGGACAGGGAAGAAGGGCAATGAGGCATCCTATAAATAGGATAAAAATGATCAAGTAGGTCTTTCGTTTGCATGGGGTAGGACTATTATTTTCTTCCTCAGGAAAAGAAGACAGGCTTTAGGATGTATGAAGAGAGCCCACTTGGAGCTTCTGCCACTCTCTTTCCCTGGGATGTTTGTGTTCTTCTATCTCACTGGACAGTCGTTCCTGGCTCTCCAGGCCGTGGTCCAACCCTGGACCCTTCTGGGTAGGTCACCAGGGCTGAGGTTTGCTTCAGGTTGATACTATACCATAAAACCAGAACCCTATGGGATGAAGGGTCTAAATTCTGCCAGAAATGTCTCAGCAGGCTCACAACATGATGACTGGATTTGGGGAAAATGTAGACAGAATTAAGGCTCTGAATAGGCAAGACACGGAGGGAGAAACCTTCTAGAACAGGCCAGGTGCTTTTCCTGTTCCGGTGGCTGCTCCAAGGAAAGTGAGGAGGAGGTGGAGGGTGGAAAGGGGAGGTAGAAGAGAAAGAGGAAGGAATCCTCATGTGACTGGGCTTTATTAATATGTCTTACTATAAGTTTGTAAGAGGCAGGTGTGTAACAACCCGCTGCTTGGCCTAAAAGGTTTTCCATGCTAACCAGAGATCTGCTTGCTCCTTGAGGGTAGGAAGTTCGCTTTTTTGATATCTCCTGGAGGCCTAGGGACACGTCTGGCACAGGCTGGTGGTAGATTCTCCCATAAATATCTCTTGAGTTTGATCACTCATGAGGAAGAGAGGGCTTAGAAAATGCTACCTGATGCAGCTGGTGCATCTTGTGGAAAAATCCACGAGCTCTTCAGGGGTTTGGCAACTAAACAAAAGTTTTAGATAAATATTTCTAAACCTCTGCTTTGTTGATCTTTGCCAGGTTTCTGGCTTGCTAACCGAGCAGTAACAAGGCTAACTTTGTTTTATAATTAGACCTATGGCTCTCTACCTCCTTAGAAGATCTTAAGGAAATTCCAGAAATTCTGTGGGTGCTATCATTTCAGGCATTCCAGAAAGCAAAGCAAAACAAAACAAAATGTAGTCCAGCATTATTCCGTGATGACAGTTACTGTCTGAAGTAGAAGGGCAGAAAGCCTCTCATTGAATAGAGCTTCTTATTCTGTGGAAAAGAATGGCCCCGAATGACAGCGCAGAGAAGCACTCCGAACCTTGACAACCAACCTTGCGTGAGGTCCCTTGCTGTTCAACCAAGCCATTCCCAAATCTCTGACCAACAGAAACTGGGTATGAAAATAAAAGGTTATTGTTTTCCAACTTTTAAATTGTGGGCGTTTTTAACACACCTATAGATAAACTAATATCATCTAAGGTGATGTGTCTGGTGATGACTATTAACTAAAACATAAGAATCAATCATTTAAAATGATCGAAATAGGAGCTGATATGAGGCACAAGTTCAGATAATAAAGTGCTTAATGTGTAATATGTAATTTTGCTTAATATGTAATTTTCCCTGGAATTTAGGAAATCAACGGTGATTCAAAGAGATTGAATGTGGAGAGGCTGATTTGTAAGCAGTGCGTAAAATACAGCAGGTCCTGAACAAATGAAGGAAGAGTTGAGAAATGGGACAGGGAGAGAAGATGCTTGTTTTGCAAACTCCTCCAGTCAGACTTTTTAATGAGTAGGGACCAGGAGGCAGATCTCCATAACCAAGGACTCATTCCCGCAGAGTAACACATCACGCCGTGTTCATCTGAAAAATGCAGGGGTCAGACCTGGGGCTGCCGAGCCCCTCACGCTCCCCTGGCCTCGTGCTTTTGCAGAGTGCACGTTCCTGAAAAACAATTTCAATTTCTTCAAGATAGAATTTCCAATAACCACTACCAATTATTTGGAACTGCCCCAGATAACAAAACTCCTAAAGGGCAGTAGTACTTAAAACAGGGTTTGCTGTAGTCTCTCCTTAACCTGTGGTGAGAAGGGACGATACCGTCACAAGGCCAGAGGCCAGAACTGTAGAACAGTGGACTGTCGCTCACCATGCTGTGGGCTCCGAGATCCCAGAGGAACCAAGTCCTGCTGCACTGCCTGCCACTCAGTCCTGGGTACATCACTGGGAACATATTTCATAAGGCATTGCGGGTTTTTTTTAGCAATTTATGGGACTAACAACCATGAGATGAGAGGGCAAGTCCTGAACAGACGGGAAAGCCAGGGGCATTCCCATGGCAAACACTTACGTCAGCTCTGGGACGTGGGGACCAAGCCGTGCTCAGACTACAGAGACTCACACGGTAAGACTCACAGAAGGAGAAAGTGGCCCCTGTAGTCACCCAACTCTCAACAAATGAACTCACACATCCTCTTCAGAAGGGTTTCTATCTGGGACCGAGAGGGGATGGGATCAGGCAGGAACACTCCGGTACCTTCAAGGATAGTGTCATATCCTAGCTCTTAGGTTGCAGGGTGGACTGTGTTTGCATTTGCATATATGTGTAACCTTTTTATTTAAATAAGATATTGAAAAATAAGTAAATGAAACAACATAGTCTGCCTCCCTTGTCCTGTAAACAAAAAACCCAGAAAACAGATTTAAGAGTTGAGGCAGGTGAAATCAGGTGTAGGGGTTGAGTTGCCTACTTCAAAGTGCCCAGCTGATGTAACTTCACTTGCTACCCTGACTGTTTCTGCGTGGGGGGAAATTAAGACTCCAGGCTCAGACGAGAGGCTTGGATGCCTTAACAGAGCTCTCTAAAGATCTTGAAAACTTCTAGGGCAGGAGAAGTTCACAGTTGGGAGATTGACGTGAGAGGAACAATGCAGTTGGGGTAATGTACAATTTATTTCCTGCCACTGCCCTTGGCTTCATACGTAGGTTCTCACTTCCTCCCGGTTGTCAGGACATTATGTTTTGTGCTGTTATATGACAAACATGAGTGAGAAGCTTTATTTTTCTGTATTTAGCTCCATTCATATAAATTCTGGTTTTTGTTGTTTTGTTTTCTTCAGTTGATGCAAGTCAGTAATTTTTATTGCAACTGGAAGACGATACGTCACAGAAACTTTATGGTAGGTCTGGGGGAAAGTGTGATTTTCAAGAAATGGTGAAATACTTTGTCTTTGGTGATGTGAATACCTATGAAGAATGCAAAATGCAGGTAGGGGATGCTTCCACAGCTCACTCAGGTGTGGCTGACTGAGGCTGCCTCGGGATTCTGCCTCTACAGCCCTGAATCCCTTCGTGCTCCAAACCTTTTAACTCTGTCCTTTCTCGTGGGCACTGCTGGAGTCCAGTTCTGAAACAAGAACTTTGATAATATCTTTTCTTCTTCTAAAATCCTTCTATAAATTGCCTCACGGTCACAGGCGCTGATGAGAACGCAAAATGCGACAGCTGTTGGGGAGGAGAATTTAGCAACATTTAGCACGATTATACCTACACTTATCTTTTGACTTGGAACTGCCTTTCTAGGAATTTATCCCAAAGCCTCGATTGGCAAAAATACAAAATGCAACACATATGCCCAATACCATTCATTGACAGACAGCGTTATTTATGAAACTGGAAATCTCATTCATGACCACCAATAGGGGACTATTTGAACAAGCTAGGCTGCCTCCTGCTGAGATGGTACAGAGTTTAAGAAGGAGAGATGGGCCAGGTATGGTGACTCAGCCTGTAATGTCAGCACTTTGGGAGGCCAAGGCAAGAGGATTGCTTCAGGCCGGGAGTTCAAGACTAGCCTGAGCAACATGGTAAGACCCTATCTCTACAAATGTAGAAAAATGAGCAGGGGTATGATGGTGGGGGCATATAGTCCCATCTACTTGGGAGGCTGAGATGGGAGGATCCTTGAGTCCAAGAGTTCAAGGCTATAGTGAGCTATGATAACGCCACTGTGCTCCAGCCTAGGTGACAGAGTAAAACTCTATCACAAACAAACAAACAAACAAAAGCCCATATATTTATGTGTATACACACACACACACACACACACGCACACGGGTTTTTTTGCTCAGTGCCTTGAGCAAAAACAGGCCAAAAATCCTAGGATTTAAAATAGAGTACAGACAATCCTCACTTTGTACAGACGTGCAGGGCCATAAAAATGATCGCGCAAAATGAAAACATGCCAAGAGATCTTAATAATCAACAGAAAAAGTTATAATTGTTCTGAGACCTTTAAAAACCTGTCAGAGACCTTTAAAAACCTGTCAAAACTTCAAAAATTCTCTGTCAGTTATAAATGTATAGAGAAATAAAAATATAGCGCAACTAATATTCATTTAGTATCAATTAATTTGACATGTTAGAAACATTGAGAATTACAGTGTTTTCAAGAGTAGCTGTGCAGTGATCGCCTCTCCTTCCAGTCGATCGGTGAGCCGGGAGCACATGTCTTTTCTATATCTGGGAGGATTGTCACACTCTTCTCTAAGTGCGAATCAACTGCCATCCTTTGTGCTTTAATGTCAAGTATTTCTGAGAGTCCCTTAATGTGATTAAGTTTTTTTCTTCTTTTTTTGCCCTTGTGACTTCCTCTGGGACATCCTGATGCTCTGTGTCACAACCGCTTTCCTCACTAAGTTCAGCTTCACTAAGTTGCTCTGGGTGTAGATTCAGTCTCAGGAACAGCAGTGGTGTTCACATACCCACCGTTGGCTATTTATTCTATAACTCTATTTACATTTGATTGGAAATTCACTTCTAACCATATTATCTTTTGTGTCTTTTTGAAATGTGTATAGATCTGGAGGGTATAAGTGTGGATTTGTGACACCGATACATGGTGTGGTGGGGAAGTCTGGGCTTCATGTGTAACCCTCACCCGATTAGTGTGTTGTAATCAGGTCATTTCTCATCCCGCTCCCCCCATCTTTCCCCCTTTCCAAGTCTCCCTCCCTGTCCATGTCCCTGTGTACTTGTTACTTAGCTCTCACGTAGAGGAGTTGATTCCTTCTTTTTTTAAACCTTACTTATTCCCTCCTTTGAGGATCCACTTTTGTATACACTTGCTATCTGTATGTGACCTGAGTAGCAGCTGTGCAGTGACCAGTAGGAGACTACAGGAGAAGTGATGTGATTGGTCACTTGATCATGGTATGCATCTGTTACTTACACAGCGATTCAGGAACTGAAGAGTTAGAAACATGGTTTGTATTTCGTGCAATTATTAGTGGCTAATGTATTGCAGTAGCTGCTATTTGCACCATGTTGTTGGGGGACTGATAACTGAAATTTGTGCATACTGGAACTATGCAAAGTCTAGGATGTGAGATTATTGTATCCAATTGGATTATATTTCTTAATTTTTGATAATGATCTAATTTTGCAATAATGTCACTCATGTATTATCATCCTAATATACATTTTTAAGTTTATTTGCCCAAAGGTATCATTGCTAATAAAGTTTTATTAGACTAATTAGTTTCTGACAATTTCTCCCCAGCCTTTTTCCTTTTTCTGGGTCAAAAATTATCCCAGTAGTATTTTCCTTTCCTGTATTCTTAATTTTGATAGTGCGGGTAAAACTTATAGATGCAATCTTAAATTCTATATTTAATTTTATGTCCATTTATCCCTAAATGCATTTTGCTGCCCATCGTGGCCTTCTAGTTAGTTATAATCTCAGTTTGGATTTTGTCTTTCAAATGGAGCCCTTGTTTTCCTTCTCCTGTGCCTTTGAGGGTCTCTGTGTAAATACCTATTAGGAGCGGGATGCACCAGGAATTCCAGGGAGAGGTGCATAGACCTCCCTGCAGGGGGCTGCCCACTGCTCATTGCACAGATCTGGGGAGCCCAGATACTCTTTGGTGGGAACAGAACTTTGACCTCTGATCAGTGGTGATACTTGTGGTGTGTTTTGTGAATTTAACTATGAGCCTTCTCCCAGAGTAGAGTAGCCCAAACGTATGCGACAATGAAAGCAGTGAGTCCCCAGAAAGATGTTCTGGCATTTTTTTCCTTCTTGAAATGAAGAACATAGAGTAAGAGTCAAATCTGTAGAAAGACGGGGTTAGATTGTTCCAGAGCACGGATGTTGATGATAAGGAAGAAGGGACTTTTCTAAGGGAGATTTCACTATAGAAATTGCTGACAATTAACTTGTGAGTTGAATGACATGAAGTGCTGGGCGTTTTTCAGTCCAGCTTGCAGGGGTGTGGTGGTCCCTCCAGGTTTCTTTTCTCCTGGGGCATGTCCTTTTCTTCCTTCTCAGCTCTCTGACTGATGCAGCATGAACCCTGAAACCGACTGGTTTGGTTCTGATTCTCGGTTTTTATTTCAATTATCTGATTAACATGTAGAAATAGTTGCCTTTATTTGGGTCTACAAGTTTTTAAATCAGAAAATGTGATGTTAAAAAACCAAAGATTATAAGCTATATTTTAGCTCATTTCAATTTTTGCTGCTACTTGGATTTCATGGTTTCCTGGCAACTCCTATTAGGACATATTTGTGGCAGTAATTGGGTAATCATTGAGAGGTTATAGGTAAATATTTTTGAGCTTCAAAAATTTTCTAAATGACTAGCTACATCTCAAAAAGAATGGATGGCTTGCATTTGTACCAAGTATCACAATCCAAATGTAGCACAATATTATTACAACATGTAAAAGATACAAGCAAGTGAGTGGTAAAGAGGCAAAAGATAATGGGTAGCATCTGTGTGAAAGGGAAAATAAATTGTGTTATTATTATGATACTGTGATCATTAGCACAGTTAATATTTTTTTTGCAAGGTGTATGTCCAAGTAGCTTTGAGAGCCCATTCTATAACTAGTTCTTCAAGAATAATGGTTTCCTTCCCATTTGATCCTGCAATCCCGCTATTAGGTATCTACCCAGAAGAAAAAAATTCATTTTATCATAAAGACACTTGCACTAGATTGTTTATCGCAGCTCAATGCACAATTCCCAAGATGTGGAAACA
Source organism: Otolemur garnettii (assembly GCF_000181295.1). NCBI lineage: Eukaryota > Metazoa > Chordata > Mammalia > Primates > Galagidae > Otolemur > Otolemur garnettii. The sequence goes on from NW_003852521.1 coordinate 2,586,528, forward strand.
ACCTAAAGGCCCATCAACTCAGGAATGGATTAACAAGCTATGGTATATGTATACCATGGAATATTCAGCCATAAAAAAAGATGATGACTTTATATCCTTTGTATTAACCCGGATGGGGTTGAAACACATTCTTCTTAGCAAAGTATCACAAGAATAGAAAAGCAAATATCCAATGTACACAAAACTAATATGAAGCCATTAGACGATCTAATTCACACTCACATAGGAGAAAAACTCAATTCAATTCAAATTGGGGGGGAATATGGAGAGGGGAGAGGGCAGGAGGGGGTGTTTGGGGTGCTCCCACTTAATGGGCATGATGTAGGGGTGTATGGGACAGCATTGGGATGCAGGACACAACTGCAAGAGGGACTGTATCCAACAAATTAAAATATTGAATTTGACCTGGTTGTACCCTCACATTGACAGTTTCCATCTTGTTTTTGTAAATGTCAGAATAAGTGTCTGATAAAAAATGAAGAATTAGAAGATAAAAATCAGAGTCATTTAAAGTTTCTTAATAAAGATTCCAAGTCTTTAGCAAGAAGTGGGACATTCATTTCATAGATGGAAACATAACAGAAGAATTGGTTTATACTTGGCATAATTAGATATAATTTATCTCTAAAGATTGTTATTTATATTTGATGCCAGTGGATATAAGCAAAAGAACCCCAGAAATGTACACATCAAATAAAGACCTTAGTTTTTAGTTACCTATTACTACCTTGTTAACTAATTACTGCAAATCTCAGCTCATATATTTTGAGCATGGAAATAGATTATAGGAGAACTGGCTGCTATTTGTGGCTTTGCTACTAATTCTGTGAATTTAGCTGAGATGTTTAATTTATGTTGGCATTTCCCTACCTCTTAATAAGGTGCTGTTTTTATTTATTCCCAAGCTGCCCTTGCTACAGTTTAACAGTCACAGTGTGGCTACCACACTGAACAGTGCAAATTATAAAACATTTCCATCACTGAAGGAAGTTCTTTTAGACAGGCCTGGAAGTTCAGCTGCTAGCCAGCAGGTAGTCTTATCTTCAATTACAGCTGAATTCAAGGGGTTTGAAGAAGATCTCCGAAAGTCTTATTTCTTTCTGCCTCTCAATTTTTTCTATTGCGTTGGTTTCATTTTCCCAACAGCAAGGTGACCTAGCATCTCTAAATCCACATCTTGAGAAGTTTAAGTTCAGTGGGGGAAAAAGATCCTTTATCTGAGAGCTCCCGTGCAAATGCTGGTATTCATGCAGATTGGGCCAACTCAGGTTACATGGAATTCAGCAATTGGCTCAGGCCTGGTCACGTGCTCTGGCCATGGAACCAGGAGCATCAGTGGAGCCTGAGAGTGTAAAACAAGATGACAAAATTGCAGATTATAATGAGGAAAGTCTCCGAGTGTGTCTCCACAAAGTATGAAACTATATCCTACAAACAAGAAAACTAACCTAAAACAAAATTACTTAGAGGTGTTACAAAAAAGGGGCAAAGATTAGGTATGCGAACAATACAGGAAGTGGCAATATTAATTTTAGATAAAATGAATTTCAAGGCAAAAGCATTAAAGAGGGCAGAGTGTCATGCTGAGATAAAAGGTGCAAGCTATGATGAAGGCGCAATAGTTAAAAAAATCTATGAACCCAAGTACGTAAGTTTAAAACATTATAAAGCAACTTTTATTAAAAATATTTGGAGAAATTGAAAAGTATGCAGATGTCATAGAACTTAGCAGGCCTCCCTTAGTCTTTGGCAGATCAAATTGTCAGATAAGGCATTAGTTAAAAGCAGTGACATAATTTGTTTTTTATTTTCTGAGACAGAGTCTCACTTTGTGCCCTGGGTAGAGTGCTGTGGCATCATTGCTAACAGCAACCTCAAATTCCTGGGGTCAAGTGATCCTCTTGCCTCAGACTCCCAAGTAGCTGGGACTGCAGGTGCCCACCACAGTGTTCAGTTAGTTTTTCTGTACTTAGGAGAGATGGGTCTTGCTCTTGCTCAGGCTGGTCTCCAACTCCTGAGCTCAGGTGATCCACCTGCCTTAGCTTCCCAGTACTAGGATTACAGGCATGAGCCACTGTGCCCAGCCCAGTGACATAATTTGAAAGATTAAATTAGTAGATAAAATTATTTACAATACAGAGAATTTGCCTTTTTTTTGCAGTTTTTGGCCAGGGCTGGGTTTGAACCCACCACCTCTGGTATATGGAATTGGCACCCCACTCCTTTGAGCTACAGGCGCTGCCCTGAGAATTTGCCTTTTTAAAAGAGGTTTTTGAACATTTAAAATACTTAATCAGATGCTTGGGCCAGAAGAATATGTAAGTCTGTTTTGCAATGCCTATACAAGGTTATCCTCTTTAATTATTTTGTGATAAAACTAGAAATAAAGAGCAAAGAGGAAAACAACAACAAAAATCCTCAAATGCTCCAAAACGAAAAACAAAAATTTGAAACACCATCCTTAAGGCCTCTTGTATTTAATAACCTTTTTAGCTCATCCTTTAAAGGTTTTTAAGGACAGAGACTCAGGTAAATTTCCCAGAAAAAGGAGACAGACCGCCAACCCACAGGCAGAGCGGAGCAGAAGTGGCCTCAGAATGAACCGAGGACGGGGGTGTCCTATTTCCTCCCCTCTTGATCCTTCCTCTGAGCCCAACCTCTAATACACGCACAGAAAACAGCAGGCAGACCTGTGTCAATAGATCAATATACGGTGTGTTCTGCTGCTTCTCTCAAAGGGACACATACGTTTGCTTTGTGGTTTTTGTGTGTGACTTGGTTAGGATATGTCAGCATCTCTGTGACCAGGAAATCCCAAGGGAGAGAAAAAAATGGAGTCTCTATACCTGCAAGGATGGGCCTGACCCCGCACTGTGGTGAACTCGTGTGACCCCACACAAGCCAGCCTCCTTGGCCAGTGGGCAGCCCCGCTCAGTGCTCATCCACTCAGACTCCTGTTGCAGGGAGCCAGCCATCTATCCAAGCTCGTTACGTGTGGTTAACTTTTTAAAAATAAGTTTTAGTTCTTAAAGACATATTCTGGAATTGCCTTGAAAATAACCATCCAGGTAGTCCTATCCCAGTTACTGTCACATAAACAAGGTATTATGTTTTGTAAAGCTGAAAATGGTGGGGGGAGGGTGGGGGAAGCAGAAGGAAAAAAAACCCAATTCATTTCTATAGAGAAACTCACAAGTATCTTTATTTCTTTTTTCCTGCTTTGATATAAAAATCCCAGTAATTGCCCCTCTAAACCTCAGCTCCTCGTGGGTCAGTGCAGGTCCAAGGCAGACTCCATAGTTTTCCCTGCACATCTGAGGCTGGTTAACAGGACTGATGAATGGAAGGAGCCGTGTGTCCGCGCACTCGCTTGCTCCAGTGACAACATTTGCCACTTGGTGGCAGTGATCAGTTTAGTCCAGGCTGAGGAGTCAGTACAGCATTCTTGAGATTTATTTACCTCTGAGTCTTAGAAATCTATCATCACGTACATATGACTGGTGTATTCCACGTGAATTTGCCAAGTAGGGGGAATTCTTTCAGCACTGAATTGGTGAATGGGATCAAAATACTACCAATAATCGCTCACAAACAAGAACTGAAGGAGGAGGTCCCAGATGATAGGACCTGGTTTTTTTTTTTTTCAAATCACTATCTATTATCACTGATTCTGTTCAATATTTCTAGAGGTGCTAAGCTCAGCTCCTGGGGAGTGACAGAATTGCAGTGACAGGGATCACATTTGACCATGGAGGAAGGGGTGGGGGAAACTCACTTGGAAGTGAGGACTCTGGGTGGGGGAAGCACTGCAACTCTGCCCAAAATGAAACCTGAAAGTGAAGCGAGGTGGCAGGGTTGGGAGAAGGAGGGGAGCCATAAGTAAGAACTATTAGAAGGCTAAAGTGATAAAACTCAGTAATTTATTTGTGAGAAAAGTAAGTGATCTGGAAAAATCCAATGGTTCTGTTGATGTTATTAACCGAGCTAGGGATTCGGAGGACGTTATCTTGTCTGACATCTGGGGCTTGATGAGATCCAGCTACACACGGAATGTGCAAGCAGGAGAGTGTGGTGAACTGTTAGAATTAGGTGAGTGTGGGGGTCTACCCCCTAGACTGTTTGCAAGCTCAATAGTGCATCCCCCCAAAGACATGCATGTGCTAATCCCCAGAGCCTGTGAGTATGGTATTTCACATGACAAAAGGGACATTGCAAATGTGATTAAGTTCAAGGTCTTGAGATGAGGGGGAGGGATTTATCCTGACTTATCCCAGTGGGTCCAATGTAATCACAAGGGTCTGTATAAGAGACAGGCAGGAAAGTCAGCGACAGAGAAGGTGCCGTGACAACGGGAGCAGAGGCTGGAGCACTGCAGTCTTTAATCTTGGAGCACATAGTTAATTCATTCTACATTTTATGACCGTAATGTGCCATACATTTTATGTGGAGGTTGAGAGTTTAAAAAAAAAAGTCTAGTCTCTCTCTTTTCACCTTCTCTCCATCACAAGGGACCCACTTCCAACTATCTCTCTTTGGAAGTGCTTTAAACTTTCTCTTTGTTCTTCCTAAATACAATTTGTCTTTGTTACACTGAAAAGGAAAAAAAAAGTTTCTGTCTTTGAGAATCTTGCTTCTTTTAACAAGGAGACGAGTTCTGCAGAGAAAAGTGATAGAACGTTAGGAAAACATTATATTCCCGTGCTTTTTCTTCGAGGACGCTTGTATCCTGCTACATAAATCACTTCCATATTCCTGAGCTGAGATGAGCTCGTCTAATCCTCAGGTGTTTGTGGTTTTTTGTTTTCCTTCCTTTTTAGAAACAGGCTCTTGCTATGTTCCCCAGACTGGTCTCAAACTCCCGGGCTCAAGGCATCCTCCTGCCCCAGCCTCCCACGTAGCTGAGACTCCAGGAGTTCCCCCGCTGCCTGGTTTCACCCTCCGGGGCTCTCTCTGTTTTACGCCTCACTGTTCACTCCTTCACATGTGAAGAGAAGAGTGTACGTGTAACAGTGTTCACTGTTCACTCCTCAGCTTCCAGCTATACCCAGGACTCTCATTTGTGGCAGACTTTTCTGTGCTTCCCTTTTCATTACAAATATACATTGAAATACCCTCTTTGCCCTCTTGAAATGAGATTTACAAATAATGTAATCTGTTGTCATACCAGCTTAACGATAATGTAATGTGATGTAGTGATTTGGCCTTGGACATGAGGCCCAGAGCCAGGCTGCCCAGGGCTGGGTCCAGGCTTTTCCGTGTTCTGGCCCCAGAACTTCTCTGTGACTCTCTCCTCCTCTCTGAAATGGGGTTAACAATAGTCCCTGCCTCCTGGAGTTATTGAGGACATCAAGTAAGTTATATGAACAGCTTTTAGCATCCCTGGAATACAGTGAGAATTCTCTACCTATTAGCTCTTAGTGCTCCGATATAAAGGAGACATAAAAGTCATTTATAATAACAAATATACACAATATTTTAATATATAAATACTTTGGCATGACCACAGTAGAAAACCAAATGAAATAGATTCCAATTTATAAGGAATACGTTTTGATTTATGTTGAGTAAGATAATGTTTAACTAAACATTGTTGATGGTTCAAAAAAATATTTGGTGTTTGAAGTCACATCTTTCTTTCTGCATATACATAGGTCAGGTCGCAGTGATATGACAGTTATAGTAATACAGATGGATACTAGCCTGATATCACAAGCAGGACTATAGTGCCAATGTGATTTTCTGAAAGGGTGACTAATGCTTTGGAAATTTCTAAATAAGTTGATAAGATATAAGGTATAGTAGCAAGCATTTTTGGAATTATGTACAATAAAACCATGCCAAAAGCCTTTGTTTCTAGACTCAGGTAGTTAAAATTTAACTACTATTCTATTATAAGTGACCCTTGAACAACACAGGTTCAAATTGCATGGGTCTACTTGTAGGTACTTTTTTTAGAAATAAAAGTTACCTCCTCCATCTCTCTGCTTCTGCCCAGACAGCAAGACCACCTGTCCCTCTGCGTCCTCAGCCTTGTCAGTGTGACAGTGAGGAGGAGGAAGGCCTTTCTGACAACCCTTCCTGCTTTATGAACAGTACATTTCCTCTTCCTTATGAGTCTCTTGATAGCGTTTTCTTTTCTCTACCTTATTTTATGGTAAGAGAACAGTGTACATGTAACAAGCAAAATGTGTGTTAATTGATTGTATGTTATTGGTAGAGCTTCTGAGCAACAGTAGGTTATCAGTAGATATGTTTTTGGAAAGTGAAAAGTCATACACTAATATCTGACTGTGCAGGAGGTCAGTGCCTTGTTATCCAAGTCATGAGGCACTCGTGTTCAAGACTCAACTGAATATGAATGCATGGTAGGACAGTATAGAAACTGCAGGGGATACGGGGTGATGCTTTGTCATGAGGGAATGCCCTTTGTTTTGAGGGACATCAAACTCCTTTAGCCATTAACACCTCCACCGCTCACCCAACAAGTGCCAGGAACACACTTAATCTCTGGGACAAGCAAAATCTCCCACAAATCTCAAAAATGCCCCTTAGGAGGCTGTACCATCCCAGAGAGAACCACTGAGCTGCTTGTCACCTGGCTGATCTGAGATCCACTATATGGATTGCCATCCTCTGGCCAATCTTTCTGATTCTCCCCACCCAATATCCCGTCTGTGCTTCAAGGATCAGGGTCTGTGCCATGTCCTCCATGAAGTGCAGCCCCCAGATTATTTTTGTCCATTCCTGACCCCTCAGGGTCCTTCTGTTCAGTACCAGGTGGATGGTCCTTCTGTTCAGTACCATCGATCAGCTGCTGCCTCCCGCCCTCTGATCTCTGATTCTCTGCCCACTCCTCCCTTCCTAGTGACATAACACCCAGAACCTAGCACATACTCCATATATTCATTAAACAGCAAACAAGGCAGGGAAAGATTTTTACATGTGATTGGTGGAAAAGATGAAAAAAATGGTTCAGCTGAGAAACGATGTTAGCTATGTTGGAGACAATATATGCTTTTTAAGAAAATTTTGAGTAGTGATGCATTTTCACATAGAACACTAAAAGTCTTACTTCACAGATTTACAACGACTGAGGCTCAGAAAGGTGTTTGAGTTATCCGTACACCATGTTTTATCGCGTAACACAGTTGTGAGTCATGTGTTCAAAATGTGAACTTAAAATGATTCTCTGGCTCTTGGGATGTGGTTGGTTCTGTTGGAACCAAAGGAGTCTGACAAATTCATATTTGTTAACATTCAATAATGAAATTTAAAGGCAATCTCCCCCAGAGAGATTGGCGTGCGAAAGAAGGGTATACCTTAAGAGGAAGGAATAATATAATTATGGCATTTGGGGCATCAAAGAAAGGCAGAGAAGTTTTATGGATGGTGTGAGATGGCTCCCGGCAGCCTACAAACCACTGCTTTTACAAAAGACTGATTATGTCCTTAGATCTTGGAGCATAAATTTATTGCCCTCACAAGTAAATTATATATAAGTACCAGGCAAATGGTCCTTTACTGAGGGCCCTATACTGGCTCATGAGGGCATGAATCTCAAAAACAGTCTGTTCCTGCTCTCTGAGCTCTGTCCAGTTAGAGGGCCACAATTACAAACTGGACAGGTTAATAATAGCTGGGCTTAGCTCAAAATGGAAATACAGGACTCCTTGTTTATAAATTACATAAAACTTCAAAAAATGAAGACAGAGCATTAAACTGAACACGGGTACCTTCTCAGGACAGGGACCTTGAGTTTGCAAGCTGCATGCCTCCCTTTGACATAATTATGATAAAAAATGACGATGTTCACTTAGAGACATGTATGGTTGCTGTGAGAACAAGGTGGGAGTGGCTAAGTCTGAGGGAAGGAAATGCTTTCCCAAGGAAGTGACAGTGGGACAAACCTGGAAGGATGGTCAACTTGTGTTAAACAGAGACAACTGAGGGCCCAGATGCACTCTAGGTGAGGAGAGGGAGGGGCAATACTGCATTCTCCTGCTGTAGCCCTCTCACTCTAAGCTGATCCTGCATCCTCCTGCTGCAGCCCTCTCACTCCAAGCTGATCCTGCATCCTCCTGCTGCAGCCCTTTCACTCCAAGCTGATCGTGCATCCTCCTGCTGCAGCCCTCTCACTCCAAGTTGATCCTGCATCATCCTGCGGCAGCCCTCTTCACTTCAAGCTGATCCTGTATCCTCCTGCTGCAGCTCTTTCTACTCCAAGCTAATCCTTCATCCTCCTGCTGTGGCCCTCTTCATTCCAAGATGATTGCAGAGAACTTCTGTGCTATAATTAACTCTTTATGGCCAGTGCTTTTGTTACTTGGATAACTTTTAAAGTAATAATGCTCACACTTTCTTTTCTTGGTTATGTAGCATAGTCTGACTAGATATTACTAAGGAGAAATCTGATACTTTGCAATTCCTTGTTTCTTTGGAAATGACTGATTTTCCCTATTTGGGAGCTTTTAAGATATTCTCTTTATCCACGGTATTTGGAAATCTTACAATGACTTGGAATTCTTTATCCTGGGCACTCTGTGAGACTTTTTAGTCCAAATATGCTTGGACTTCACTTCCAGGAAATCCTTTATGCTATTTCTTTGATGTTGTTGACTAATATTTCCTGAAATAGTCACTTGAATTTATCATCCATGCTTTCCATTATGATCTTTTTTTTTTTTTTTTTGCAGTTTTTGGCCAGGGCTGTGTTTGAAACTGCCCCCTCTGGCATATGGGGACGGCGCCCTACTCCTTGCGCCTGCGCCCTCCATTATAATCTTTATTTAACGATTATATTTGCAATATCCAAGGGTTCTTGTTGTCAGATTATTTATCTTTCTTAGCACCTTGTTCTTTTTCTTTTTTTATGAATACAGTACCTTCCGGAATCTCCCTAGGAATACTGATTAGCGTGCTACATTTCTCCCTTTCTACAACATTTCCTGGTAACCAGAGCAGAGAGGCGTTGTCATGCCCCACCACCTGCTGGAAGAGGCCACGATGCCAGCAAGAGGAGATTTCACTCTGTGTGTCCACATCAGCGTGCACCACCTGTCAGTGTTTTAGAAATGAATACGCCCAGGGCAGGTGAACCGGCTTCCCTGCAGGACTGCGTGTGTTTGCTGTGTAAAGGCTGGGCTGATAGAAACACGGTAGTACCTCTGTAAGTTGACCATGCAAGGGACTGTAACAAACTGGTCAACATTCACAGGTGGTCAGCATCAGGAACTAGGCCTACTGTGCTGATACATACATGTGCATGTCCAGACGGCCTACAAAAATTAGGCCAACTTAGGGAGGTGGTCAGTGTAGGGAGGTGGTCAACCATGGAGTTTCTACTGTCTTTGAAAGAGGGCTATGAGAGAGGGCCAAGTTCTTACAGACCTTCAACTCTTCTTCCTGTTTTCAGTCCCGTCCCTTACTTAGGTTGCTCAGCTTCTCTGGGCTTTTGAAACTGATGCTCTCTGGGATCCGGCACCACCGATGGTGGTTTCGTTCCCTGCTGCATCTTCCTACCCCTGGGATGCTGTGGGATCTGTCATCCCTCCTCCATCCGCTCTCAACCTCCAGAGATCTGTCGAGCTCTCTCGAGCACTGATGTTCTCCCTCCAAGTTCTTGTTGTTGTTGTTATTGTAGGTTTATATCTTTTTACACTTTTTTCCATCGTTTTAATGGAGTCTTTGGGGGAGGGAGGGAGAAAAGGAATCTGTGGTCAGTCCATCATCTTAAAGTGTAGCCGCCTTGAGGATTATTCTAACTCTGCAAACCAGGTGATGTATGCTTAGAGAAATTTAAGCGGCTCTCCCCTGGCTCCCTAATTGTAACTTAGCTACATATTTTTTCTTTCTCTGCTCCTCTAACAACATTTTTGAAAACATAGTCTTTACTGGCATTTGGATTGTGGGGTATGGGGTACATTAGGAGGCAGACTACATTTAATGTGTGAATTTAGAAACTGAAAAAGCAGATACAAAAACATGCCACACAGAAGATTTCCGCTTTGCCTTTGAAAGTGTTACCCTTAACCTTTGCAATCTAGTGACATCAGTTTCTATCTACAATGTCAGCTGTTATAGTACATCCTGAAATTAGAAACATCTAAGGGCAACTGAATTATTAACTTTTCTTTTCTTTTCTCAAGTTGTCTTTTTTCTCCTTGCCCTGGTTGTCCTTTTATCTGTCCTGGTGTAAGCAGTTGGTACTGGCTAATGAAGATGGAAGAAGTCATCTGCTTCTGTAACACGTGGGACTGTGGGGTCTGCAGGCAATGGAGCCCAGCTGGTCATTCTTAGGAAGGAGCACCTGCATTGAGCGCGAGGAGAGGAAGGCCGTGTGTCGGGAATCCTGGTCCCCGTGGATGAATACTTAAGGTGACTATATCTACCTATGGGAAAAGTTTAATGCTTTGCTCTGAAGCTTTCTCATGCTTGTGATTAAAAGTAAAAAAAAACCCATTTTTTAATTGAAATTGTATCAGCAACCTTCCAGATTCTAGGCTGGTTTTGTAATTTAAGCTCGCGTTTGCATGCTAATTCTTCTGTTTCCTGGAGATAATTTGACCTGGAGTCTTATATGTCTGGAGGAGTGTGGCTCACTCTGAGCAGTGTGATCTTGGTAGTGATGAGGGGAGCTATAGTCTAATATAATATTTCAGTTTCTTTCAGCACTGTGGCTGTATTTATGACTTTACCTTTAGATGGCTTTTCCCTTTTGTTAATATTGGCATGACAGATGCAACTTGAGTTTGGATAAAGGTTACATACCATGGTAGGCAGCTTCCTAAGACAGATCCCTCGGACCCTTGCCAACTGGAGTTTACTTCTTGCGTAATCCCCTCCTCTTGAGTATGGATTGGACCAAATAATTTGCTTCTAAGGACTAGGCCACGGTGAAAGTGACAGGCTCTCACTTCTGAGATGAGGTTATAAAATCTTGTTCTCACTCTCTTCTCTTTCTCTCTCTCTTACTCATGTTGATGAAGCCAGCTGCCTCGTTAGGGAGCTGCCCTGAGGCAAAGTCCATGAGACAAGGAACTGAGAGTGACTTCGGGGCAATAGGTAACATCGTACTGAGGCCCTCTGTCCAATTACCCATGAGAATCCTCCCAACAACCACATGAGCGATCTTAGAAGAGTTTCCTTCCCCCGGGAGCCTTGGGAGGACATGCTGACACTTTGATTGCTCGCCTTGTAGGAGAGCGTTAGCTGGAAAACCCAGCTTACCCACAGAGACCATGAATTAATAGATGCTTGTTGTTTTAAGCCACTAAATTTTCAGGGAACCTGCTACACACTGAAATATTAATTCACATACTCATGCTATAGCTACCACATTTGGAAGATTGCATTGGTCATGAGCCCATTTCCTTTGGTTTGGTAGAAGAGTATAAATATAGTGAGAATGTCTTCTTTTCCCAAGAAGTTTTGGAGAAACAAGAAGCTGGTGTTGAAAAGGAGAGGTTGGAGAGTGGGAATTTGTAAGTCGTGAGTTTGAATACCTTTGACTTTCAGCCTGCCATTTTCCTTCTTCACTGCGTGAGAGAAAAGTTTTGAAGCTGAAGTCTCTGCTGTGTGTGCAGCAAAAGAATGGCAGCTTGTTTCTATCCTAAATTACTTTTTACAAATTTATTTGTACCCTCTACGAAGGAGAGCTTTACGAACAACTAGGGGAAGAGAAAGGAAGGGAATGTGAAAGGACATTGAACCTAAAAGAGGCTGATGATTAAAAAGTGGCCTCTCCCCCAGGCATGCTGAGAACAGGTCTGCAAATCATCTCACCCTTCATTCCTGTAAATAAATATCGTTGCCCCAAAGCAGAAAAGCAAAGCCATGTATTGTTTCGTGTATGTGTCCTGGATCTTAATACTCTGGGCAGTGTTCAGTGACAAATGAAGTCAGACAGCAGGGCATTGCCAGCTTTGCATGTATTGTCCTGGATGTGGGAATCAAGGAGGGGTTTAAGAGTAAGAAGAAGGAACAATAGAATTGAGGAAGTGAGATGACACTTCCTCTTCTTTCGCAAGAGCTTTATTCTCTGATCAGCTTCTAAGCTCAGTCCTGTGGACACTGAGCCTCCAGAGCTGTGGCTTCTTCTAGGGGATCCTCGACTTGCACCTTACAGGATTATGAGTTTTCCGACTTCAGGAATAGAGACAGCTCTTGGATTTATGCTCTTCTTATTGTATGTGAGTAAAAACCACTCTTTGGCTGATGTGTGAGAAGGAACTGCTTAGCATACCAAGATGGCAAAGCGGTTGATAAGCCAGCGCTACCTTTAGAACAGGTCGGAGATGTGGCTTTTGGGATATGCATGTGGCTCAGTCTCTCAGGTCCTCAGCAACCTACTGCGGGGACATCCAGGGCTGCAGGCCTCTGTCAGAGCCTGGGAGGAGAGAGCTGTGTACTTACTTTGATTTTCTCTTTTTCTTCCCTGGGTGTTGTATTGGGAGCTAGTTGGACTGCAGACCATGGGTGGTTTAGAAAAGCACAATTCAGCATGTGTTTCAGTCCTGAGGAGTTCATTTGGGGAAATGCTCTATGGCCACCCGTGTTTGAGAATGTGTTCTTTGTGGAGGGTCTCCCTTTGCATGTAGGCAGCTGGAGGGAATTTTGCTTTTAGATAAAGGTCACAGGCTTGAGAAAATACCACTGATATAAAAATGAGAGTTAGGTGGTGCTGGTTCAGAGGCCTTTGCTACTAAGGGCATCTGGGGGGCTTGATTTATTTATTTATTTATTTTGGCTTGGGTATCTATGAAAGAATTTCATTATAGGAGTCAGAGTTACAACCCACCAGTGCCATCATTGATTAAAGCGGTGGATTTTATTAGTCTTGAGGGGCCTAATGTTTCTAGTACTGTCCTTGACATTGCATAGTAATACATAAAGTCTGATTCCTATGTGGTTATTTATTTTACATAGAAAAGAGAAATAGAAAGAACACAGGTTTCTCTCTGCTCACATCAGGCAAGTGAAGAGGAAAGGACTTACTGTGGGACGGAGTATATGTGTTGATGTACTCATTCTTCAGTTTACTTTTCAGTTTCCTCCAATTCCTCTCTTTATATATCAAGTGTATTTTCTGGAGTGACGCCAGGCATGAACTATTTCAGGCAAGCTGCATTAAGCAAAGATACATCATCGAAGTATGGAAATAGGAAGTTCTTTCCTGTGGTAGTTTGCTGTGGCAATAAGAGATAAGAAATTACTTCACCACTATTGCCTGAGACTTTCCTTTTGACTCTCGTGTCCTTCTTGAGCAGCTCACTTCTGCTTTCCATCCAGCTTGGAGGCTAGGCAGTGTGAGCTGGTAACCAAAGTGCAGGTTGACCATTTGCAAGAAGGTTTTACCATGGCAAGTATGTGCATGTGAATAAAGCCCTAAAAAATAGGCTTGTTGGTGTTAAAGATCCTGCAACTGGGGAAATGACTGTAGTCCCAGCACTCAGAACAGTTCCTGCCTTATCACAAGCTCTTTGTAAATATTTTTGAATGAGTGAATGATTGGAATCATTCATAAGAAGAATGTGGTAGGGTAGCCAGTTTTTTCTTTCTGTTACCCAGGCACAGGTTGGAAAAATTGAGAGGGAACCAGAAGAGAAGGAGAATATGAAGGTGTGGAGTGAAGAAAGGGTATGTAGAAAAGATGGTAAAAAACCCTAAGAGAGTAAAATGAAAGGGGTGGCAGTATGGTGGTGGTGGTGTTGGAAGTGGTGTTAGTGGTGATGATGGTGGTAGAGGTGATGGTGGTTGGAGGTGGTGGAAGAGATGTAGAGATGGTGGAGGTGGTGGTTGGAGATGGTGGATGTGATAATAGAAATGGTAGTTGTAGATAGTAGAGGTAACATTGATGATGGTAGTGGAGGTGATGATAGGGATCATCTGTTCAAACTTTGTATCTACCACTGACTAGCTAGCTCTATGGCCTTTGAACTGATAAAGCAATAATTGTAATATACTCATCTTTTGGGGTTGTGTTGTGAGGATTAGAAATATGATTGTACCAAATGGCAGCTATCAATATAGAGTAGAAGCTCTGTAAGTTGGCCATCCAAGGGGCTGTAACAAACTGGTCAACATATGGAGGTGGTCAACATGAGGAAGTAGGCCTACTACACTGTGTACATGTGGAGTATGTCTGATCTATGAAAATTAGGTTAACTTAAGGAGGTGGTCACATTGCCCCAGACTCACCTGAAAATTACAAATTTAAAAATTTATCTTTACTTCTTTTCTACTTTTTGGCATTTCCTAAATTTTGTAAAAGGAACATGAGACTTTTAAGAGAATTGTTCATTAAAAACAAATGTTCATAAGCCTGGTTATCAGAATGGTTAAGCACATGGTGGTATATAAAGAAATGGCGTCAATAAATGATATTTATAGAAATATTCTTATGCTGTAATTCTAAGCCAAAAAAGCAAGAGCGTAATTTTTTTGACTATGGAAAACTACTGCAGAGAAGTAAGATTTAGGTGAAATAGGTTAAAATGCAAATGTATGAATAGTACGGTTATACTTGATGGTTATTTTTGTCCTTATACTTTCCTATTTTTTCTAAATTTTTTAATAGTGGCATATACCTGGACTATTTTAATAATCTGATAATAAAAAAATGTTGAAAGAAAATAAATGAACAAAACCTCATCTATAAAAGCTGAGATAAAAATAAATAAATAATATGCTTTGTTGTGAGGACCAAATGAGATGAAGAAAAGAAAAATATTATAAACCAAGGGAGCCCCCTATCTTTGCTCAGGTTCCATATATAATATATATTTGTACACATATGGTGTATGTGTATATATATGGAATATATATATACATTTAAGCATATAGAGACTCAATTGATATACAAGGCTGAAAAAGATTAGATTAAAAATAATAGGGGGTATTGCAGATTGAACTCTGCCTCCCCTGCTCCTCAAAAAAGATTCTGAAGTCCTCACTGCCACTAACTCAGAATGTGACTTTATTTGGAAATAAGATACGCTCGGTGCCCATACCTCAGTGGTTAGGATGCCTCTGGTTGGTTTGAACCTGGCCCAGGCCTGCTAAACAACAATGACAATAACAAAAACAACAAAAACAAAAACAGCTGGGCATTGTGTCAGGTGCCTGTAGTCCCAGCCACTTGGGAGGCTGAGGCAAGAGGATCATTTAAGCCCAAGAGTTGGAGGTTGCTGTGAGCTGTGACTCTACAGCACTCTACTAAGGGTGACAAAGTTAGACTCTGTCTCAAAAAAAAAAAGGAAATAAGATAGTTGTGGATGTAATTATTAATATGGTAAAACCTCCATAGTTGGCCCCTCCCTACAATGACCACCTCCTTAAGTTGACCTAATTCTCATAGACCAGACACGCACCACATGTATGTGTCAGCACAGTAGGCCTAGTTCCTTATGTCGATCTCTGTGTGTTGATCAGTTTGTTACAGTCCCCTGAGTGGTCAACTTATAGAGGTTCTACTGTAATTAAGTGAAGATTAGGTCATACTGGGGTGATATGGGCCCCTAGCCCAACATGAAGACAGACATGTGAAGACAGAGACCCACAGGAGACGCCATGTAACCACAGAGACAGAGATTGGAATTCTACAGCAGCAAGCCAAGGAATATCAAAGGTTTCTGGCTTCCACGAACAGCTAGGAAAAGGCAAAAAGGAATTGGACTTACAAGTTTTAGAGATGGTGTAGACTTGCCTTCTGGACTCTAGTACTGTGAGAGAATACATTTCTGTTGTTTTCAGCCACTCAGTCTGTGATATTTGTTACGACACCCCTAGGAAACCAATACAGAGGGTGGAGAATAAGTCATTTTAAGTGCTAGTAATAAACCCATCCATACTGCTGGCAAGCACTTCTAGGGACCAGATCCAACATGACTCATTTCTCTGACTTTAACCTGTGGCCTTGGGCCTCAAACACTAGAATCACTTCATCACTGAATGGGAATGAATGAAGACACCGAACAATGAAACACATTTACAAAATGAGAATCAGGCTATTGTGAGATCTGTAAAAGGGCATCCTTTCATTGGTTGAGCTTTGCTGAGGATCCTGGGTTATTATGCCAATGTGGTCATTTGCTTGATATGGAATATTAGTGTCTACTGTTGGGGGGGGTGGATATTTACTTACCCTGGTTGTATATTGAAAGAAAAGTTCAAATATTCTGAACTGGGAAAAGTTCAAATACTCTGATGCAATATGATGGGACTTCGGTCCAAATATAAACTCTCAGGCTCCAATCTAAGTGTATAGCAAGTGGAAAATTCCCATTTAATAGATGTTGGATTATTTTAGTGGTTTTATCTCTAATTGTTGATCATTTTGATATATAAACTTAGTTTGGTACCTGCATAGGTTCTTTAATGACCTATGACCTAAGTGTAAATAGCCCAGATTTCAGGCATATTCTTGTATTTCTCTGCAATATGAGAATCTCCTAAATCTCCTTTCCAGTTGAGTTTAAATTACCCTAATTCCTATTACCATAATTATCCTCAGCAGAACAACATTCTTTTTAACAGGTAAACATCATTGTAGCAGACTAATTCAGTTAATCTGTGCAAAACTAAAAATATCTATTTGTCCTTCCTTTTAGTTAATCCGTATTTTGTTTTCTTTAGACTTGTTATTCATTTTACGTAATCTTTTCCAAAATGTTCAATAGATATTTGTGGCTGAATAGATTCTTTCACATTTGAACAGGTTAGAGGTTCTTTTTTCTTGACTATCATGAAGGAAACTGCATTGTTAGGACTTTTATGCACTGAAATCTAATGTTAGAGAGAAACAGAGCATTTAACCACTTATAGGCAAATATATATACTATATACTATATAGACACTGAATTTGTTGGTCAAAAATAGGAAACTATAGACCTCTCAGAAAGGAAAGAGATGTGGAACCTTACTCAAAACACTTCCCAGGAGCCTCAGTATAACATTATACACGTTTATAGCATATAATAATTTTGTGTAAGGTGGCGTAACTCATCCAAAGACACTTGGCTGTACCTACACAAATACATGTTTTAAGAAGATACCTTTGATTCCTTGAAAATCTAAGCAAATGGCTATACACATAAAAAACATAATTTTTAGGTTACTTGTTAGTGTTTATCTGTTTGGATAGCTTAGACAGCTCAATATGGGGGAAATTTGAGGTAGTTTTTTGACTGATGAGAATATGCGTGATCTCAGCAATTTCTGGAACATGTTTAAAGATTCTGCTTTCCTGGAAATTAATAGTTGCAGCAGGAACATTCCATTGATTGATTTGGAGTGCAGGTCATGTCTAACAACTTTGTTCTTTCTACCCTTGAATGTTTAAAGCAAATGATATGAAAGGGTTTAATTTCTGATTCCTTCATAAGCCATAAATCTCAATCTCTCTTTCCGTCCTGACACAACAAAGAGTTGTTCTCACAACTGTGAATGTTAATCATATAATATGATGAGGGCCCATTTATAAATATTTAACATTCACCAAATGTTTCTTGAGTACCCAATATTTTCCAGGTAATGTGGCAGGTGTTTTCACTTCAGCAGAATGAGTGAGATCACCTTTGAAATTCCCTTATAATCATGTGAATCACTAGCACCTCTTCTAACCAGATCCAGTTACAGCCACACTATCAAAGAGAAAGATCTGAAGTTGAACTCTCTTGATCACATATGGTTGGTCAAGGTTTTCCAGCTCAAGCTGGATTTGACTCTGGACCACAGCTACCAGGATTTTCTGTACTTGGATTTTCAACTTGGTTAATCAACTAGAGCAACTTTTACGTAGGTAACAGAGACTCTAAGGAAGGATTGTCGAGCAAGGTTTGAGCTGGGCACGTGAGTACCACTTAATTTCCTTTTGTGAACACTCACAAGCATTCCAAGGCTATGAATAAATCAGCTGCCTTCAGAGCAATGCCAGACTTTCAGATATTCTGAGCTGAGAAGCTAACAGGGAGAGAGAAAGACACCAAGAAGTCACCAAAGCACAGTAAGTGAGGCTCAGAGATTCCTGATTCCCTTGAAAGCGACTTTGCTTTCAAGTTGGTGTTCTTAGTAGTAGCAGGATCATAGACAAGGTCATTTTCACTTTGCATTCCATCCTCATTGTGTTCTGTGCATTGGGAACAAATTAGTAAGAGATGCCCCTCTCAATCGTAGACTGAGTTCAGATTGTTTCTTTCTGCAAGTTTGTATTTTTTGCCATTGCAGAGGTCAGCCTTTGGCCAATGGATGGATGCCTGGCCTGTGAGGAATCCTGGGATGTTTCTGGGCGGGGAGACCCTCTAAAGTGAGACTTAGAGTAAAGGCAGAAAATAAGAGTCCAAGAAGGCTCCTTGGTTCTAAGAGCTGATGTGGCAGGTGTAGTTAACGCTGCTGTTACTACTAACAGTTAACATGTATTGCTCATGTAGTGTCTGCCAGGAAAGATGTTATAGGCTTTACATTCATTACCTAATTTCTTAATCAAATATTTCTGGGAAGTGCTATTATGATAACTTGCTTCCTTTTTCTGAGGAGGAAACAGATTAAGAAAGCTTAAGAAGCAGGCTCAAGGTCACCAGAAATAGGGCATGGTAGCTCATGCCTGTTATCCTAGCATTCTGGGAGGCTGAGGCAAGAGGATCACTTGAGCTCAGGAGTTTGAGACCAGCCTGAGCAAGAGCAGGACCATGTCTCTACTAAAAATAAGGAAAATTAGCCGAGAGTTATGGTAGGCACCTATAGTCCCACCTACTTGGGAGGCTGAGGCAGGAGGATCGTTTGAACCCAGGAGTTTGAGGTTGCTGTGAGCTAGGCTGATGCCATAGCACTGTAGCCTGGGCAAAAGAGTGAGACTCTTGTCTCAAAAAATAAAGAAATAGTACAACCAGATCCCACCACAGTAGCTTGACTCTGGAGTCAGAATTTGAACCTAGTCCTGTTTGTCCTGACTTCTAGTAATATATAGCTGCCTCAAGGGAATATAATATAATCCAAGGAAAAGATACCATGAAGTTTCTTATTTTTTTTCTGATAAATTTGCTTTCAGCTGGACCACCTTCCCCCCTTTCCTGAGAGTGTGTGGAATCTAATCCCAGTTAGGCTCTGGAGGGAGCTTATTTGAGGAGTGTTTGGCACAGATTTGCCTGAGCATGGAGGAAAATCTCAATGTCAAAAAAGACATTTCCAGATCAAAGCTAAGGAGAGCTGGGGCCAAGGATGATGGGGCATTTGCTTCTAAGAATTCTTGGAATCCCAGAAAAAAGGAAATTAAAAGATAGGAAGGCAGGATTTTGAGAGAATGTGCTGTTTATTATTATACTCTAAGAAAAGTGTCTTGGAAAAAAAATAGTATATGTTAGATTAGATAAATGGAGGGAAAAAATATCTCTTTAGGCAAATACTTTGAATCCAACTCATAGTAAATTTTATCAACTCTTGCTGTTTGCAGCTTAAATTTTAAAAGTGTTTTTCTTTAGTGCATGTACGTCTTATTGTCGCCAGTGATGCTGATAAGCAAAGGGAGGATAAATGAAGGAGGAGAATCTGTCGAGGTACGTTTCAGCTCTGGTGCTTTTATCATTCCTTCCTTAATCATTTAATAAGTTTGACAGTTAGGTTTATCTTCCCTTGTGCATTGAACAGTCTGGTGGACATAAAGGAAAAGCCAAAAAGCGTGGAGCAGGAAGGAGAGGAAAGAAAAAAAAGCTTGGAAAATCCACCTGCTCAGTGAAAGGCTCCCGAGTGGGTTAGCCTGGCAGATCTCCTGCCTGTTTTTGTTCGTTACACCCCATTCAGATGCTCTCAAGGGCCCCCTTTTGGTCAAGTCTAGGACCTTTCTTGCTCTAAACTTCCTGCATCAGCTTTCCTTTCAGTATTGATCATCTCCTCCATCCTCAAATCATCCCTTCTGTAGATTCCAAGCCCCAGAGCTTTCTTTCATCCAGATCAAAGACTAGTACTCCTTCTCTCTCAAATTTCCTCTTGAGCCTTTCAACTCTAAGCCATCTTACCTGACTTAGTTCCTGGTCCTGCTATCTCTAGAGATTCTCTCTTGAGAAAGTTCCCTAACCTCAATTATTATTCCATAATATCATACCCATAATACGATCTTGTTGTAGAAAGATGAGGCCCAAAGGAGAGAAAGAACACTCAAACACTGTGTTTACAAGAGGAAGGGCTTTTTTTATAAAAAAAATTAAATCATAGCTGTGTACATTAACACAGTCATGGGGTACAGTGTGCTGGTTCTATATACAATCTGAAATATTTTCATTAAACTGGTTAACATAGCCTTCATGTCATTTTCTTAGTTATTGTGTTAAGACATTTATATTCTACATTTAGAAAGATTCACATGTACCCTTAAGAGAAAGGGTTTTATTCCAGTCCACAGAGTGATGGCAGACCAGAGTCCAAAATGGCCACCCTCCCTGACTGGCTCAGTCTTCTCTTTTTATCCCCAGTCAAAGTTCCAGCCCATGGACACCTTTCTCATTGGTCAGTTTGAATCAAGCTGGAGAAGTGGGCTCAGGCTTTTACAGAACTGTGGGCTTTTACAGAAGTGGAAGCAAGTATTAGTTTCCAGGTCCCAGGAAGTTAAGTTTCTACAAATTCCTAAGAGCTGAGCCACCACGGGGAGGACCTAGCAGGTGTATGCTTGAGGTGTCCTTGAGAAGACCTCTGTTCTCTTAGACCTCACTTTTTCTAGGTCTTCTCTCTCATCCTGAGCAGCCATCTTTCCGGTCTTAATCTGGGTCTGGATATCCAGCCAGCTTCTTCTGGCCAATAGGCTTCCCCTCATATCACTGACATTATTGGAACTTGAACATGTATGGAATTGAATTATTCCCCAATATTCTCCAGCTGCACTCTTGATACTCTTTTGAGAATTCATGGAGAACTGATCAAAGCAAATAACTTAGTTAAATTTAATTTTTAAAAAACAATTAGGCTCTCCTCCTCCTCATTGAGAGATTTGCTTTATTTAGTCACATCCATCAACCCCTCGAACAATGAGATTCAGAAAATAGGATGGTCACCTGGGAGGATAGATTTCAAATTGCCTTGAATGTAGGCTCCTAGATTTCAAATTACCTTGAATATAGGCTCTGATTAACAGCAGCTACAAGTGAATTAAAAAAAAAATGCAGTTCCTAAGATGTTTATTGAAAAATTAACATTAAAGTGACCCAAGTTTCCAAAAGTAGGCCCTACTA
Source organism: Otolemur garnettii (assembly GCF_000181295.1). Classification (NCBI taxonomy): domain Eukaryota; kingdom Metazoa; phylum Chordata; class Mammalia; order Primates; family Galagidae; genus Otolemur; species Otolemur garnettii. Next base: position 2,607,740 of record NW_003852521.1, read on the forward strand.
TATGAAAAAAGAAATTAAAAAAGTTATTGACTGGATATACATTGTTCTTTGTATCACTGTTGGGGGTGATGGGTTCTACTTTCCTGAACCTAGTTGACATGTTTCAATTACTCAGCTGATCCAGAAAGTTCAACCAAGGCACAGCAGTATTGAAAGCAAAAATGAATGGAAACTGAGAATAAAACTGGAGCAGCACTGGCAGCGTGGATAGACAGCAAAGTAACATGCACATGTTTCATTGCAACAAAGAGAAATTTTATTTAAGAAGAACAAAGAAGGGCAGTTGCCTGTGGCTCAAAGGAGTAGGGTGCCTGCCCCATATACTGGAGGTGGTGGGTTCAAGCCTAGCCCTGGCCAAAAACTGCAAAAAAAAGAAAAGAAAAAAGAAATTGATTTTTAAAAAAAAGAAGAACAAAGAAAAGTTTAGAGCACTCCCAAAGAGTTAGAAGTGGGTTCCTCTCATGATGGAGAAAAAATGAGAGCCCCAGAGATGCAGGGCTGTAAATACCCGTGTTTGAAATTGGTGGCCAGTCATTGTTCTCCTTGTACCACTAGGCATTATCACCCTTATCTGTTGGTTGAGTGGTGAATGGTCCTATGGACCTCCAGATTTCCTTGTTCTCTAGGCCAGGTTTTGCTCCCATCCCCCTTGAATCCCCCCTTTTTGTGTCTCTTTCCAATCACAAATTCCAAGAACGTAAAGATAATGGGTAAGGCAGCAAGTCAGGAACAAGATGCCTTTCAACAGTTGCTCTCAGAGGTGGAGACTGTGGTGACTCACATGTGATCCCAGCATTTTGGGAGGCTGAAGTGGGACCCAGGAGTTTGAGACTGTTGAGTTTAGCAATCTATCTTGTTCTGTCTTCTTGGTCCTTGGTGTGCTCTTGGCAGAAGAATGACCAGACACACCAAAAGCAAGACAAATGTGAAACAGAGTTTATTGAGGAAGAGAAAGATGGGCTTACAGAGCAAGAGCAAGATATAGGTTTTTAGACCAAGATGCATTTGCCACAGACAATAAAGGGGCCCCTTGTGTTGACAAAAATGGCCTTGGCTATGGTCTGGGTTCTTGTTTTATATTGTATGGATTGGACCCTCCTCATGGTTCAGACATCATCACAGAACCACTTTGATGGACAGTTGGGAGTCATATGACCAAGTCTTCCATTGCATCAGACCTCTGAAGAGCCTTTCTGAAAGCCCATTGGGGGTGGGGGTGAATTGCAAGGCAGATTTAAGCTACTGATTTGATAATTAGCCTTAAGGTTATTCTGGGTCACCTCCCAGACTCTATTTTACCTGTACTGCTTTGCCTGTGGCTGGGGAGTCCTCCAGATTCTTTTGCTGTTGGCTTACTAAGTTCTGCTTGGTAGATTTGTAGGCATTCCCTCCTCCCCCAGGAATTATATTTAAAATGATTTGGGTCAGGTCTTGTTACAGTGGGAACTTCTTTCCTGAATATCCCTGAAACATATTGAGATATAAGGAAGGAGAAGAAAAGTCAAATTTTCCTTTTGGTGGGTCTGTCTGGTTATGCAGAGGGAGAGCCCCTTCCAAAGCTGTTGATCTCTAAGGCCCTTCAATTCAAAATACTGCTTGTACTAAGGAGTCATGTTTTGGGGAAAAATTTCCTAAACTCCTTCAATATGTTCACATTCAGTATCTATTCTCGAGTGGGCAAGTAGAAAGCTGTTTTCTCGAATGTCTTTTTTCCTAGCCTTTTTGTTTTTATTTCGTGAGAAGAAGGCCTCCCTTTAAATCTTAAATGCTGGTTCACATGGAAACTCCAAGATCTGACTGTTTTATATTTCACTGATTAATTGTGCACATTTTCTTCTTTCATTAATGCACAATATTTCATTGATACATAAAATTTATGGGGTACTTGTGATATTTTGTTACATGTATACAATGTGTAATGCTCCAGTCAGAGTATTTAGTGTGTCATCACCTTGAATATTTATCATTTCTGTGTGTTGGGGACATTTTAAGTTCTCCTTCTAGAGGAATATACTATATACTGTTGTTAACTATAGTCATGCTACTTTGCTATTGAACCTTAGAACTTACTTCTATCTACCTTTATGTTTGTGCCCAGCAATCAACCTCTCTTCATCCTCTTTCCACACTCACGTATGACTGAACCTAACTGGGATCTGCTCACCTGGCGCAGCCACGTCAGACACCAAAGTTGAGAGTTGTAGCTCAGAAAGGGACTATATTTTCAGGGGTCCATGTAAGGAGAGCAAGATGCTAATGCTTAAAACTTGAGCTCTCTGATGTTTCTGCAGGGCTGAGGGGAAACTTGCCCTTTCCCCCTGAAAAGCCACTGAAAGATCAACTCACAAGGCAGATTAAAGAGAGAAATATTTATTTCTAAATACCATGAGTGCATATTTCCAGGATGGTCAGATACCTTTATGACTGCCTTTTAGAAAAGACAGGGGAGAAGTGGATTAGAGGGGTAGCAAGTGGTTGCGAGGGAGGATGAATAGATGCGGGAAATAGATTGACTAATAAGTCAACCTGAGAGACGGGGACTGTGTTTAAAATGATTTGGGTCAGGCCTGCTTGCATTCTCCATTTTCTTTCCTGAAATATATTGAGATAACAGGGAGGGGAAAGGAAGTCAGTCGCCCCTTTTGATCTTTCGATCAGTTCAATCTGGTTTATGCAGATAGAGGGAAACCCCCTTCTAATGCTTCCTGGTCTTGAATGGCCTTTAATTCAAAGTATTCTTTATACCAAGGAGTCATATTTTGGGGTGAAATTTCCTTAGTTCTTTCATCTCATAAGTTGGGGTTTTTGCAGGCAGGGGTATATTTCAGGCAGGCAGAACAGGAAATCAATGCACAGAGGTGTTGCTGCCCAGCCAGGGTCATCTGCCCACTGCCCCAGAGAAAGCCAGTACCCAGAGGTAGTAGGGTTTACAGCAGAGAAAGAGTTATTGTGCATGGTGCTAAGTGGAGCAAGGAGAGCATTTTCTCAAATCTGCCTCCCCAAGAATTGGAGGGACAGGGTTTTTCAAGACAGTTTGGTGGGTAGAGGATTAGGCAATCAGGGTCTGCTAAGTGGTTGGTTTCAGGGTAGAACCATCAGTTCTTTGGACAGGCCACAGTCTGGGTGGGTCAGCCAATCCTACTGGAATGTAGTTCTTCAGGGAGTCCAAGACCAGTTGAGTCAGTCATGATCTCATGACTCAGTTCCTTGGTCTGGGCGCTCAGGTCCCTGGAAGATGTCTCAAAAACTGGCCCTAGGTTTCAAACAGGTGATATTATTTACAGAGGAAAGTTAAAAAATCTTTGTGGCTACCAGCTGTGTCCACGAGAGTAGTAATTATAGAGAAGCAAAGGAGGAGACAGTGACTGACCATTATGACGCAAACGAGGGGACAGCAGCTGATTATTATCGTTATTTCAGGTAAGCCTGCTCCTTCACAGGGTCTAATGATTATTATTTTAGCCAGGCCTGTTCCTTTACAGAATTCTGGGGCCCTTTCTTCAGTTCTTGCCTTGCACCCCATCATCAATTTGTAAGGACAGCTTTAGAGGTTATTCATCTGTCTGTCCCCCAGAGTGGGATATCCTGAAGTTGAGGGGGATGTAGGCGGATTCAGAGATCCCTGGGATGTTATGATGGGTGTGACGGGCCCCTCAGGGGGATATTTAAACACAGAATAGTGGTCAGAATTCAGTTCCCCAGCCACTCCTTATCTGGAAAGCAACTAGGGAGCACATGTCAAGGCACCACCTTCTCGTTTCCACAGGGGGCCAGAAGATCTCACGACTCTGGTCTGCTGGGATGCCGCTGTTCTCATGAGGTAGCTCACGTACTCTTCAGGGCTGGCCAGGTGTTTGGACCGTCCTCGGAAGGAACACAACATTTTCCTTAATTGTCATGCTTAGGGGTCTCTGTTTGGTTTCACACACACCCTTCCCAGGTCTGATAGTGATCATTCTACTTTCTACCTGTGAGATCAACTCTGTCAGCTCCCACATATGAGTGAGAACATGCGAGGTCTGTGTCTCTGTGCCTGGCTTATTTCTCTTAACACAATGACCTCCAGTTCCCCCCAAGTTGCTGAAAATGACTTTATTTTGTTCTTTTTTAATGGCAAATAGCTTTCCATTGTGTACATGTTCTTCCTCTGTTTGTCAACTGATGGAAACTCAGGTTGATTCCATCTCTTTTCTATTGTGAGTAGTGCTTTGGTAAACTTACGACTGCAGTCATCACCTGGATATATTAATTTTTTTCCTTTGGATAAATGCCTAGTAGTAAGATTGCTGAATCTTACAGTTCTATTTTCTATTTTTTGAGAAATCTTCATGGCCAGGCGCATTGCCTCAGCCAGGCACAGTGCCTCACGCCTGTAATCTCTGTACTCTTGGGGGCTGAGGCGGGTGGATTGCCTGAATTCAAGACCAGCCTGAGCAAGAGTGACACCCTGTCTCCATTAAAAATAGAAAAACTAGCTGGGCATTGTGGTGGGCACCTGTAGTCCCAGCTCTCTGGGAGGCTGAGGCAAGAGGATTGCTTGGCGGATCTGTTTTGTCATCCTTCTTCTGCCCTAACACTCTCCTCTGTCAAGGCCCTGCATGAACAAAGTATTAGGGTTGTGGAAGCACTTTATGTCTCAGGAAAGTTATAAATGAATTGGCTTGTTTGGGAATCCAACCCTGATGTTAGTTTCAGGAACACTCTGAAGACCATGAGAAAATGAAGTTAATCTAGCTTTGGGGGCCTGGAACAGAAGACCAGTCTAGTCTCCTTGTATTTCCAGAAGGCAGGAGTTAATTGAGGGCAATAAATGCTGAGTTTTCCATTAGATCAAATTTCTTTCAATTTTCCCTCACCACAATCCCCTCTGGGGTCCCCACAGGCCTGCTTGAAGATCAGATGAGCACCAAGCTGTTATGTCTGGGGACCTACTAATCTCAGGTATTTTTAATTGATGGCTTTTCCTGACTCTATGATGTGCCTGTTTTACAGCAGAGCTCCCCTCACCCAGTCTCCATTGCTCTCCAAGCTTCTCTCCTTAAGTGTCAGCTTCTCTTAGAATGGAGGGCATTTGTGCTGACCCCCTGGCTCCTGGTCTGTCCAGTGATTTAGATGTCTTCACAAGGTAGGTGGGGGAATGTCTTCTCAATGAGCATAGAAGATGTGGGAATTCAAGCAGAACCGACACGAAATGCTAGGGTTTCCAGCTTTATTTGCCAAAGGAGAAAATCTCTTCAGTTTTTAAGACTTTTTTGATCAAATGATTTTAAACACAAAATTACAGAAAACTTGATTTTCAAAGCATAGCTTCTTGGTGTATTAAGCTTAGACTACCAAATAAATTTTTGTCGTTCACAGGCTTTCACCCCAAGATGAATTTGTCTCCTAATAAATTATCGACAGATCAGGCGCTGTGTAGGGACTGAGACATGAAAATGTCTCGGTCTTTGACGTTTCAGTTACATTTGTTCTGCAGATGATTTAATGAAAATGGTAGCAGAGTTTTCTTGGAGGGAACTGCACCTTTTAAATATGGAAACATAGTTGTGATCTATTCTTCATATGAAAGTGTGAGCGATTGTAAATTGGTTTCATTATAGTACTGAGTACATTGGATACATGATCTACCTCTTTATGATTTAATAAAAAATAAAAATAAATAAATAAATATGGAAACAAAGGATTCCTTTGCTAAGTTTTACCTTTGACAATAGGCTGTAGAAAATGCTGTGTCAGCCTTCAGGACTAAGCCAAGCAGTATTTTTGTCTGTCAAGGGATTAGAAGTAAAGTGTTGTGATAAAGGCGAAAGGGAAATAAGAATTTATGAAAGCTCATTTCATTGCTGAACCTTCTTGTGGGTGTACAGGAAGGGAATTGGATTGATTTTAAAGTTGCATACAATAAAACTTTCTTAGGAAGAGCATTAGTTGAAAGAGAGGCTCTCATTGTACAAATCCTGCTGGTATTCTGTTAAAAAAAAAAGTTGTTTCCCATTATGTTTTGCTTGGAGGTGTGGCTTGAATTACACCTCTTTTGTCCCGTATGTTTTTTGAGTTGGATTTTGCAGTTGTTTTGTGATTTATTGCAGTGCTGTATTGGAAAGGATTATCCTTAGGAGGAAGTTACCTGATGGGTAATATGGAATTTCAGTTGTTCTAAGTCCTAAGCCCACACATACTTTGTCTTTTCACTGTTTTCTTGCTGGGAGACCAGGAGTGTGCTCCTTGTAAGCAGAGTTACGTGGAACCACATTTTTACAGATAGACATTTAAGGTTAGCTGTGGGCTAATAAGTTTTCAAAGCATAAAGTCCAGAGAGGCCAGGAAGGACTTTGGAGTTTACTGGAGGAAAACAAAGATTTAAAGACTATTCTGATTTGAGCTCAGATTATAATTTCCTCTGATGTCAGGAGATTTATTTCTTTTCATCACTTACGTCCTTAATCTTTGGTGGCATTTGAACTTTCCTAACACAAAGCTGGTACAGAATTCTTTTACAGTTAATTGAGTAGAAAATCCATTTATATATGTATATATAGACACACATAATATATACATTTCCTTTTTGCATGACTAATCTAGAAAGTCATGACAAAGTTATTTATGTGAATAGTCAATCTAAAAATGTTACTCTTAGTTGATTTTTACAATGTATATTTTAAACTTTCCCTCTCCCATTTCCCAGAAAATTTAGAATCTGAGCTAATACCTTTCATGCAGTCTAGAGTCTAGGATTATTTCTTTCTGTCATCTTTTGAGATTTCAATACTTTTTCTTGCTATTCATAATGAATCAATCAGTGTTTTAAGTATCACTCCATATCACATTCATCAATCATAAAGCATACTTTAAAAAATTCAGTAATAGCAGTTGATTATTTATTTGGCTGGCTTTCAAAGTAATAACATTACAAATTCTTCAATTGCTTAAGTTTTCTAAAATGAGGCCAAGAAGAATCTAGAATGGGAGCCACTGACATCACCTGCTCTCAACTCGCACACTTTAGAAAGGAGAATATTAAGCATAAAGAGAGTCTTACATGAAGTCACAGCACTTAACTATGGCAAAGAGATGAGAGAGAAAGAAATTTTGTACAAATTTAAAAGGCAGCATTTCCTAGTTGACTAGCCAAGGATCCCTTTGTTGACAGAGCACTGGGCAAGCCTAATGTTCATCCACTATACAGAGCTATTCTTCCTTAGCTTGTCCTACACTTGAACCAAAATACGTTATTTTTTACTAAGTGAAACAATCTTAATGACTTTAATTTTTCCATGCTATTGGCATCATTGGTCTATGCATAAAGCAAAAGATATAAAGATGCAGTGGAAAGGGGAACTTAGAACACTGATGAGATGACATGTTTGTACATGGATGGCAGTGAAAGTCTTTGAGATTGTTTTTGTCTTGGCTCTTCAGGACATCACATAGTTTGATTCTTAAAAAGGTAGGTGGTAAGGGAGGGAGAGACTCCTTAACTCTCAATAGGTAAGTGATAAAATGAAAGCAGACAGATTAGAAATGCTTTGTGGTGAGGAGGAGGAAATTCTTAAATGACATGGATATATATAATTACTAGACTGAACAGGATTCATCAGGCTTGCTACTGTCCCAGGAGCCTGTTAGACTGTAAGAGCTGCGAGGATGGAGATGTCCACTGGTTGTACTGCCTGTATTCCTAGCACTCAAATAATGATTGGCACAACGTAGATATTTGGTGACGAAAGCAATTTAGTTTATTATATCAACCAGTTAGTATTTAATTGAAAAGATGATGCCGACACACATTTAAAAATGTAAACATGAGCAAAGATTACATGATGAACAGTTATGGTTACTCTCTCTCTTAAGACTTCTGGGCTGCCACTTTCAGTTCTCTCCACAGAAGCAACCACTGTAACCAGTTTACACAATATTCTTCCAAGATATCCTATGTATAATTAAGCATCAACAGACATATGAGTATAGAGTGCATCCATAAGGTTCATGTACAATTTAAAATTGCACACTACTTTAAATTGCACATGAACTTTACGGACACCCTGTATATGGATATGATTACATATACCCATGAAGGCACACTATATGGACTGTTCTACACCTTGGTTTTGGTTCACTTAATAGCTATCTTATGAATATATTTTGAGATTTTGAGAGTTACTTTCCAACAATGAACATTTATATGTCATTGATTTTTACTTTTCAGTTATTTTATGATTGAAGTTGACTGTCTTGCCCCCCACCCCCTTTGTTTTGACACAGGGTCTTTTTCTATCACCAGGGCTAGAGTCCATGATGTCATCATAGCTCACTGTAATGTCAAACTCCTCGGCTTAAGAGATCCTCTTGGTGTAGCTTCCTGACTAGTTGGGACTATAGGCACCTTCCACCACTCTTGGCTAATATTTAAATTTTTCTGTAGAGTTGGGGGGGGGGTCTCACTTTGTTGCCCAGATTGATCTCAAACTCCCCGTCTCAAGCAGTCCTCCTGCATCAGGCTCCAACTGGAATTATAGGCGTGAGCTACTATGCCTGACCTCTTTTTCTCTGTTCATAAGCCATTTGTGTTTCCTTTCTATGGATGACTGTCTTAAGTTTTTTGCCAGTTTTTCCATTAGTTTAATAATCTTTCATGACTAATTGGTAAGAGATCTTTATATATTAAAGAAATAAACTCACTGTCATATATATTGAAATATTTTCCCCAGTTGATCATTTCTCTTTTGACTTTGTGTGGTATTTCCACTTCCATGCAGAAAACCTCCCAAAACATTTAAATGCAGTCACATTCACTAATCATTTTGGAATTTGGGTTTTGTGTATTGTTCAGAAAAGTCTTCTCACTTCCAAAAAGAAACACATTTTCCTATATTTACTTTTCATAGTTTTATAACTTCATTTTATGTATTTAAATGTTTGCTTCACCTGCAATTTATGTATTAGATGAAAGCTAGCTCTATTAGATGTGTTCCAGATGCCTAGCCAATGGAATAAGCCACATGCCCTTAGTGGTTTGAAATGTCACCTGTTTCATATTTAAAATTTCAAAGTATTTAAGCATTCATTTAAAAATATCAACTTTGTTATAAAAAATTTCAAACTTATAAAAGTAGATAAAACAATAAGATGAAATCCGACTATACCCATCATTTGGTTCCAAAATTTTCAGCATAATCAATCTCTTCTCCTCTCTCTCCACATTATTTTGAAGAACGTGTTTCATTTTGAGATATTCCAGTGTATCTATTTTAGTTTGTGACTTCCCAAAAGCAAACACTGAGACAAAGATTTGAATGCAAATCCTTTCTTTGTGAACGCCACCCAGGAAGTGGGAAAATGAGGGAGAAGAGGGAATGAAATGTGTAGAGGGAATGTCAAAAAGTCTGTTACCAACAACTGTGGCTTCATCCTGCTGGGAAATGAATGTAAGCCCTACTGATAGACACTCCCTGTTCCCAAGGGGCAAGGAAAGTGGGATATGTATTCATGAGCCCTCAAAGGCATTGGCTGCGGGCTGTGTGGAGTAGGAATGAAGTGGACACATGTGAGAATTCCTCAACACTTCCAGGCTATTGTGCTTGTGAGGCTCTGTGGACCAGAGAAGGCCTCAAGTAAAGGTTCCCAGGTGCTAGGAGTTGGAATCTGGGCAAGTATCCAAAGCAATGGTAACAAAACCTGCTAATATCACTTAAAATAAAGCAAAACCACAAGATAACTATCACAACTAGAAAAATTAACAAAACTCCACCATAATGTCAGACTGTGTTCAAATTTTCCTAATTGTTTCACAAATTTGTTTTGTTTATGCCGTTTGTTAGTTTGCATTAGATTTCAGTACGGTCCATATATTATTGTTTCAACATAATCAATCTCTTCTCTTCAATACCTCCTCCCTCTCTGCATTATTTTGAAGAACTTGTTTCATTTTGAGATATTCCAGATACTTTAAGTTTTAAAATTGCTTTTACTTATGGGGTCCTCACCTCTTTTTAGAGATTATTTCTAAACACATAGTTTTTGCAAAAGAGGAAAATCATGGGAAAAAATAAATACAAATGAATTTTAGGGGGCCTAAGTAATACCCATTCCCCAATTTTCTATCTTTTTTAGATGTAAGTAAATTTAAAGGAAAAGCTTCTTAAGATTTTTCTCTCTCAGATTTCCTTAATTGTTTTCTGTTTTATACTTGATTTTTTTTTTAATTGTTTGGGATTCATTGAAGGTAAAAACAATTAGGTTACACGGATTGCATTTGTTAGGTAAATACCCTCTTATAATTGTGTTCCGCCCCTAAGAGGTGTGCCATACACCATGACTCCGCACCCCCTTCCTCCTCCCCTCTCCCTGCACCCTCATTCCCCTACCACCTACCTTTTACAAGCTCATCCACTGCCTTTCTATTAGAATCAAGTACATTCGATTCTTGCTTCTCCGTTCTTGTGATGCTTTTCTAAGAAGAATGTATTCCAACTGAATCTTTATTCTTCTTTATCAAACTCTCAAGTATTACTTTATAATCTCTTCTTGCTTTTTAAATATGATAATAACAGCTAACATTTACTGAATATAAATAAATGTATCAAATATCTACTAAGCTCTTGACACGATTATCTTATTTAATCTTAACAATAGATCTATTAGATATATAGCTCTATTTTACACCTGGTAACTCATGCAAAAAAGATAAGTAATCCAACTCACGTGCAAAAATACTCCAGCTCACAAGCACGTTTTTTTCATCCTACCTAAGGCTCTTTTTCTTTGTATTTTCCTGTTTTGAGGGAAATATATTTTTCTACAAATATATATTGTACACCTTGCACCCAAATTAGTGTCTGTGAAAGATATACAAGAGTTAAAAACTACATTATAATCTTAAAACCAAATGACACCAAGAGATAGGATATGCATCGGCAAATAGAGGAAACTGAAAACAAGTGCAAAACAGTCTTTTATGAATTACATAGTCCTCAGAGCAAAAAGAATGATGATCAGTGTGGTCAGGAGCAGCCACCAAAGGTTTACAAATATCTCCATGTGGGGTTTTCTTATTGGGTTAAGTGCTAGACCTGTGGGCTGACTTCTGCCACTTTGACTCGATGGTAAAAACCATGCTACCTTCATGTCTACAAAGGCACATTTCTCTGGCTTTTACTTTCTTTGATGCCCAGAATGATGAATTATCTTACCCCAGGTCACACAAGCAGTCAATGGGAATAGTGAAGAAGACAACTTGGCTGGCTCATTAGCTGGGTCTTCCTTAGGTCTTTACTCAGCAATGCTTGATGGTTTTCAATGTCTAGGTCTCATGTGTTTTTATTAAGATATCCCGAAGTAGTGTTTGATGATATGGTAAGGGCAAGTTAAAAATAATTTTATTTTCCACTAAGTTTTTGCTGCTATATAGAAATATAATTGAATTTTTTAATACTAATCTTTTTCCTGTGGCCATGCTAAATTCCATGATTATTTCTACGTGTTGTGATGTAGATTTGGTAGGATTTTCTACATAAGTTTTTAAAAATATATATATATATAATATACATATATTTTTTTCTTTTTGCATTTTTTCTTTTTTTTGGCTGGGGTTGGGTTTGAACCCACCACTTCTGGTATATGGGGCCGGTGCCCTACTCCTTTGAGCCATAGGCGCCGCCCTGTAATATTTTTTACAAGGCAGTTTTATGTCTTCTTTTCCAAATCTTTAAGTCTTTGTTTCTTTTTTCTTTTCTTACATTATTACATTGGCTATTACTGCCAGTACAATAATAAGAGAAGTAGTGAAATCAGACATCATCTGTATCATTCTTAACCCTAGGGTGTGTTTAGTATTTTACCATAAACTTTGTCTCTATTTTGTTAAGAAGTTTTGTGATATTAGCTTTAAGTTTTTTTTTTTGGTAGTTGATCTTTATCTCATGAAATCCCCTGATATTCTGTTATTACTTGCATGCCTGGATGGTTTTTGTTTGGCTGGGTTCTTTTTATTTATTTATTTTTTTTTTTGTGGACAGGCTATCACTTGCTCAGGCTGGAGTGCAGTGGCGTGATCGTAGCTCAGTGTAACCTCAACTCCTGGGCTCAAGTGATCCTCCCACCTCAGATCAGGAGTAGCTAGATCTTACAGATGCATGCCACCACACCTGGCTAATTATAATTTTCTTGTATGACAATATTTTTTACATTGTTACCCAGGCTTGTCTCAAACTCCTGGCTTTCAGTGGTCTTCGACCTCCGCCTCCCACAGCACTGGGATTACAGGAATGAGCCTCTGTGCCTTGTTTATTTGGTTTTTGATCATAAATTCATTTTGATTCTGGCATTTGTACTTTCTACATCTATTGAGTAGATGTATAATGATTTACATATATGTATATATGATATATGTATACATATATTTGCCCCTTTATGAGTTTTACCCTTTATTCTCTTAAAATGTTAAAATCATGCACTTGTCCCCCTTTATTTTATTAAAATGGTGATGCACATTGACTAGTTTTCAGATGTTAAGCCTGGGACAAATTCCAATAGTCATGACAGAATATCCTTTTTATACATTGCTAAGTTAACTGTTTCTATTTTGTTAAGAAGTTTTGTGTCTGTATTCATGAGAGATACTGGTCAACAATTTTCTTTTCTTAAAATGTGTGTCCATTTGGTATCAGGGTTCTGTTTTCCTCATAGAGAGACTTGGGAACTATTTTCTCCCCTGTGTCTAAAAGGTTTCTGTAAGGTTCCTTGTTCTCCAAGGGTTGAGAAAGAAATTTAAATATATGTATCATCCCGTTTCCTGAGATGTTTACCTACTGTATAATAATAGTTCATGAGTAAAAATATTTTGTAGCATCTATAGATTATATTTATCTATATATTGTGATTACTCATCTTCTCCTAAAATTGGCACAGATATTTGGAGCTTCAGAATAGTAATCCAAAGGCAATATTTATCATGTACATATATTTTTGTTTGAGCAATATATAGCACCTAGGAAGTTCTTCTCTGGGTAGGTACAGAGTGTTCCAAAAGTTGCCCATAAAGTCACAAGACATAGGGAAAATGGGAAATTGTTGCCGACTATATCTTTATTTATAAAGTATTCCCTACTAATTTTAACAAAGAAGTGGCCAATACATAGAGAATATTTAGTAAAATTTTGTAATGAATACTTTGCAAATAATGCTATATTTAGCTACAATTTCCCATTTTCCCTCTGTGGTGACTTTAGGGGGGACGTTTGGAAACAATCTGTGGTGTGTGACAGCCAGCTTTAAGCACCTTGTTGTATCGTTTCATAACCTAGAATATCTAAAAATAAAATGTCTAAAAATCTATTGTCCTGCTTTTCTTTTTTTGCAGTTTTTAGCCAGGGCTGGGTTTGAACCCGCCACCTCTGGCATGCGCCCTACTCCTTTGAGCCACAGGCGCCACCCTCTATTGTATTGCTTTTTAATCAGTGTAACAGGAAATAAGAATACTAAGATTTATTGAAATTCACAAATGCACCAAAATCTTTATTAAAGCCGGGTTTTCTAAAGATTTTCTTCAGGATCGCCGAGGCCAATTTCACTCAAGTCTCATCTCCTTTTATTTTCTCCAATCACTGTTTTTCCAGAGTGCAATGAGCCGTGGAGTGGCCAAAAGAGAAACAGGGAAGAAAAAAGAAGAAGCAAGTTCTTAGACACACAGTGAAAAAAGTAAGTGTTGAAATAGTTGAAAACAGTCGTTCCTTTTCTTTTTGCTTCGTTGAGACCTGTGAACTGCAGCGACTTCCAGGATTGAGGCAGGTCACAGGTGATGTGGTGTTTCTCGGTTTTGTTTTCTTTCTTTTTCACTTTGTTTTGCTCTTGCTTAGATAACAACAGATAAATAAACATGAGAAAAGAGATGTGGAGATTGAAACTCCAGACAACAGATGGTCAGATAAGAGCAATTTCTTCTAGATTAGTGTTCTCCAGGGAATATTCTCATGACTTATGCTTTATATTTCTGGAAAAATATATGTGTCTAAAATATGATTGGCCTCTTTAAATAGGGGGAGAATTAGAACAGGTATTTAGGTTATGATTTGGAATTCTATGAACATACAAATGATTATAAGACCTCTTGAAAGCCAAGAATTGTGTAATTTGGTGCTTCTCAAACCCTGATAAAAACAAGACACGACACATACTTTGGTTAGGCTTGGACAAACAATGCCCGAGAGCAAGAGAGAACCCTGAACTGGAGAAGGGGGATGAGGAGCCAAAGGGCGGGGAGGGGCCGAGTTGTTTTTTTTTTTCCTTTACATGGAAAACATCTCAGGATGAGAGTGGAAACAATATTTTGAACAAGTATATTAAAAAATGTTGAGCAGGCACATTTTTCAGTCATGTTTTGATGAGAAACAGATGTAGATGCTGTTAAATCATGTCAAATATGAACTGCCTGTGCGCCCCGTGTATATGTATAAATATTTGACTACAAAAACAGTCACAGGAGAACTATTCTGCAGCAATCTTAGAAGCAGGAAACTGCAAATTATAGGTCTGAAATTTACCATGCGTGGTTTATGAGTCCGATAAGTAAAACTAAATGAAAAGACGCTGAAAGTTTTATAAATAGTTCATGTTTTTTGGTAAAGGGAGGGAAGGGAAGAGATTAGTAAGAACTTTAATATGCTTCACTCAAGCACAGTCAGTACATGCTGATAAGCCGTGTACAAAGAATATTATGATAGGACTTTGGTATACATTTAAACCTAAGGTATATTAGTTGTTATCACCTTGCACAGGCCAAACTACTGTGGAATTATAACCTATCTTCAATTAGGTTTTAAAGTCAGCATATAAGGCAAAAATTATATATATTCAGATTGATGCTGGAAAGTTCTCTTAGAAGTTATCCAGTTTAAGACAGACATACAGAGGTCTGATAATGCTGCCAGAGATGGGTCTTCTTATCTTCTGAATGTTCCAGATGATGACATTTGCTTTTGATCATGAGCCACAGGAGGAAAAAGGCAATTATTGACATCAGGTGCATATTGTGTGGAAAATATATGTTGTTAAAACCGAAAGTGCACTAGGATTGTAGGCAGGTAGAAATAAAAACAGACTTGTGCCTTCCATCTCACCACTAATCTGGGGCACATACGTCTTAAAGGGAAGACTGGAATGATTCTGCTCCATTTTTTATTTTTAACGGGTTTTCAAGTTAAAATTTTATCTCATCAAAATAATATTCTCTTACCACTTTCTGTGCTTTATTTTATTGAGGAATGGTCTTCATGTAGTGAAATGCACAGGTCAAAATCTACCGAAATGAGCTGGGTCCGTCGGCTCATGTGCGAAGGAAAGCCAACTGCGGAGGGGCTTGAGCTGTGTAGATGGGGGCTGTCGCCAGGCGACCAAGCAAGGAGATAGGAGTCACTCAGATCTTTCTCCCCAACTGGCCTTACAGCAGATTTAAGGGAGGGGGTTTAGGGGTGCTCAGTGACTGGCAGAAAGGAAGAAGAATTTAGAAACCCCGTGGGCTTGCCCCTTTGTCTCTTCATGCTGTGTCATGGGCCATATGTACACATTTGGGGGGTGAAGAGTTGGTATAAAACATGCAGATTGTGAACAAGTTACTTGTTCATCAGGTGAGCAAGTTTACCTGCCCAGGCTCCAGTCAGCTATGTTGGTTCCAACCTATTTCAGCCAATTTCAAAAGCAGAGGGCATTGTAACAAACAATTTCTTTACTTGCGTCCCACAAGACAAGCTCATGATTTTTGTTGGTTCCCTGCTTTTTAACCCTGCAGTGCATGGTTTTGATAAATGCTATGAGTTTTGATAATGCATGCATTCATGGAACACAACCATTACCTAGAAACAGAATGGTTCCCTTCATGCCCTTTGCAGTCAGTCCCACCATTCTCCTCTCCTTGCCATCTTGAGCAGTGGATCTCTTGAACTTACTCCTCGTGTCTAATCGAAATTTTATATCCTTTGTCCAACATTTCCCCTGCATCCTCCAACCTCTGATAATCAATTTTCTCCATCCGTGAGTTCAACATTTTAAGATTCACAGATTATTGAGGATTTGTCTTTCTGTACATGGTTTATTTCATTAACAAAATGTCCCATAGGTTCATCCATGTGTCACAAAGTATAGGAGTTCCTTCTGTTTTAAAGGCTGCCTAGGATTCCATTGTGCATTTTCACCACATTTTCTTTATTCATCTGTTGTTAGACACTTAAGTTGATTCTGAATCTTGTCTATTGCAAATAATATTGCAATGTATGTGGGACTGAAGATATCTCTTCAATATACTGACTCATTTCCTTTGGATATGTATCCGTAAGTGGGATTGCTGGATTGTGTAGTAGTTCTAATGTTTTTAGTTTTGGAACCTCCATACTTTAAAATGGCTGTGCCAGTTTACATTCCCAGCAATAGTGCATAGAAGTTCCGCTGGGTTCCCATTTCTTCACATCCTGCCTGTACTTACGATTCACCTTTTTGATAATAGTCGTTCTAACAGGTGAGAGGTGATAGCATTGTGGTTTTTATTCGTTATTCCCCTGGGGTTTTACATCTCTTCTTCTGAGAAATGCCCAGCATTTCTGAGGCTGAAGTCCACTCATGGGTTTTAGAGAACTGAATGTGATAAGAATTGGGGCAGTGGGAACAGAGTCTTTCACAAAGGTTGACTGAAGGAAAGTGAACAACATAAGCACTGACTCAAGTAGCTTTGGCGAACAGGATATTTTATTTTTTATTACTTCGTTTTGTTTTGTTTTGAGACAGAGTCTCAAGCTGTCACCCTGGTTAGAGTGCTATGGCATCACAGCTCACAGCAACCTCAAACTCTTGGGCTTAAGTGATTCTCTTGCCTCAGCCTCCCAAACAGCTGGGACTATAGGCACCCACCACAATGCCCGGCTATTTTGTTGTTATAGTTGTCATTGTTGTTTGGCAGGCTCAGGCTGGATTCAAAACTGCCAGCTCCGGTGTATGTGGTTGGTACCCTAGCTGCTGAGCTACAGGCGCTGAGCCTGAACAGGATATTTTAAAAGGTGGGTGGGATTTAGGAATGATTCTGGATTGAGGGGAAAGAAAATAGAGAGGAATTGTCTAAAGGTACAGGGCAGAGAAGCAATGATAAGTGTCTCTTCTCCAAACATGGTGGAGGGATTGGTCTTCAGCAGGAAATGCTACATGGCAGATACATGAGGATGGTCCTTAACTCCTCTATGGGTGGAGGGATTGGTCATTAGCAGGAAATGCAGCCTGGTGATACATGAGGATGGTCTCTAACTCCTCTGTGGGTGGAGGGATTGGTCTTCAGCAAGAAGTGCAACATGGCAGATACATGAGGATGGTCTCTTAATTCCTCTGTGAAGAAAGGTAAGATGGTTGACCACAGGACAGCAGGGAGAATGTGCTGGATATGAAAATGGAAATAACTATTGGAGTCTTTCATCAGTGAATGGTGATTAGAGACACATCGTGAGCTCCTGTTACATTTCAGGTACTGTCTGGGGATTAGACGGTGATCCCTGCCACCACAGAGTTGGGGGACAGGCATTAATCTCAATTATGCAAATATATCCAAATTGGTGACATTGATAAATGAGGTGAATGAGGGTTTCTGATGTTCTGAGACCATTAATGGGTAGTTTGATTCAGACAACGAGCTCAGAATATGTTATCTGGGAGAGATGGAGAAGTACTAAGTATATGGTAATTAATTCTTATTAGTTTTTCTTCTTAATTTGGAAATCACATTATTTAGAAGAGATAGTTATTTTAGCAAACATTGACCTTCCAAAACTTTTCTCATCTGAGGTGACTTGACATGTTTTTAAGGGAAGTCCTTTTTTTTTTTTTTTTTTAAAGAAAAACAACAAATATACATGTTTACACTTTTAAAATGAAAGAAAAAAGGATTGTGTGACTCATTTTTAATAGATTGTCTTTGTGTTCTTGACTTGCAGATATTATACCCAATCACACATAATTTAAATTGAAAAAGTCTCATCCTGTATAAAACTGACAAATCAGAACCTCCTAAACCCACCTTATGAATAATCTAGACATTGCTGATGCTGATCCCCTCCCCACTGTACTATAATAGGATCTAAAGTATTTATGATTCTTTTATAGTCCTTTCATACAATGTTTTTTTTTTCTTGCTTTTGTTTATTTTCTAGTGTCATTGACTGATTTTTTATTTTTTTATGAGACACAGTTTCAGTTTGTCACCTCTGTAGAGTGCTGTGGGGTCCTATTCTGGGCTCAAATTCTTGGGCGTAAGCAATTCTCTTGCCTCAACCTCCCAAGTAGCTGGGACTACAGGTGCCTGCCACAGCACCCAGCCATTTTTTTAGAGAGGAGGTCTCACTCTGGTCTTGAACTCCTGAGCTTAGGCATTCCACCCGCCTCAGTCTCCCAGAGTGCTAGGATTATAGGCACTTGGCCTCTAAGAGTGCATTTTAGAGTAGAATAATACTTTTAACAGAAGGATGTGTTCTTTTAGTGTTTAGTTCTTTTAAAAGCAAATGTTACAAAAGAGGAAGGGAGAATGAGCCGTTCTGTCTCTACCCCCCCAACATTACGTCATTAAAATTGAAGAAGTTTAGCAAGAATGAAAAACGAATCTGCTGGTCTAAGAGCAGACAGACTTATGCACCAGAAATCATAGGACAATGTGAAATGAGCTGCTATAGTCAGGATCCGGTGGGGACTTAGGAGGATTCACTAAGATGTCAGGCTGCTGATCAACAATGCCTCACTGAAGATGGTAACTATCCACCATGGTCTATATATTTGGCTGTTACCACGGTCCATATAGATAAATAAATAGTAAAATGAATGAAGGTGAGAAAGAATAGGAAACAAATAATTACTAAGCATCTGCTACATGTCTGATACCAACTGGGAAAATTCACAGAAATCATGTCACTTAATCCTCAGGACACTCTGGGTCCTCAGTTATATTGTAATGTCTTGATAGATGAAAAAGCTGACGCTTGGAAAGAATCATAGCTTCCCCAAAGTCCCTCCACTCACAGGAGGCAGAAGCAGGATTTCAATATGTGTCCTCTGTCCTCCCACCACATCGTGTGGTTGTAACTAAATGGGGCAAATAAAGTGACCAAGGAAGAGGAAGTGGGGAGACTTGGTGTCGCTGCCTCCATGGTCGTGAGCGTGTGACTCAGATTTCTGACAGCAGGACCTGCTGGTTTGTGGAGTCAAGGTCTATAAATTTTTGAGCTACTGGATTCAGGAGATTTAACATAATAACGGAAGCTTGCTGTCAGCTAAAGCATGAAACGAGCGTTTCTTGGAGTTGGTATGTAGACACCATATGAGCAATGAGGCCTCTCTGGACGGCTTCTGTAGAAAACCACATGGACTGGAGTCCATTTGTGTGGAAGTTATTTATACTAAAAACATATTAGCACACAGAAAAAAATCAGGATATTAGCAAAGCTCCATGAACACTCAGATGGATGCCGTACATGACAAATAATAGCTCCCACACACCATACTTTTTATTCCATTTCAATGCCTTGAAGCTCTCACTTAGAATCTGTGTATTAATGCTTTACCTGATTTTCCAATCTATAGGACGATGAAAGAAAACTCTTCATTATTATTACTGAAAACAGTGGGAAGAAATGTCTGATTGGACCAAAAACAAAAAACAAAAAACACATAATAGATAAAGCAGCTGTGAGAATTCAAAGATCTCCGTGTTAATTCAAATTATTGTTAATGACCCTCAATGAATCCTTGGATTACCCTTCTAATATCTCATGCAAGAATGCGGAAGTTTTCAATGTCGACCTTAGGTCATCACTATAAGATTAAATTAATTTCAGGATACTTTTCAGGAGATAGCAAGTATATACATTTGTAATATTTATCCAAAATAACACCAAAACGTGTCATTGCTTAAGAGAATGTGAACTCAGTTGTCTGGAAAATGAGTTATTTATGCAAAGTGATGTATGCTCAGAGTCTCAGTAATCTGGTGCATGATCAGTTAATGATGAACTCCAATTTCCAGCCACAACCTATTGGCAGAGGGACAGGTGGCCCAGGGATAAGCTAGACCTGCTGGTCCAAAAAAGAGAGAAGAGAAACTCCACCACCCCGCAAACCCTCCATGTTTCCTACTAGCTGTGGGACTTTGGGGAAACTAATGTTGTCTCCAAGTCTTTTTCATCTGTAAAGGGAACAAAACATAACTTAGGGTGCACCATGTTTGTGAGGATTAACTGACATGAACTCCTGTGAGCTTACTGCTTGGTGTCCTCACTCCCCACTCGCGTGCGCTGATATTGCTGTGTTGGATGATGGTGGTTAGAGAACTTATCCCTAATTGGTTCTTACTCCTCTTGACCCTAGATCAGCTTATCTTGGGAAGGAGGGACAAAGGCCCTCAACTGTGGCCTTCCTGTGGTGGCCTCATTACATGTGCCTTGTCTCCTCCCAGGCCCCCCCCCCACACGCACACACACACACACACACGCACACACGCACACGC